>NC_066352.1:15537887-15805353 GCF_024516045.1 Bombus affinis | reverse complement strand
CAACGATATCCAACGATGTCCAACGATGTCCAACGATGTCCAACGATGTCCAACGGTGTCCAACGGTGTCCAACGGTGTCCAACGATGTCCAACGGTGTCCAACGTCGTCCAACGATGTCCAACGATGTCCAACGTCGTCCAACGGTGTCCAACGATGTCCAACGTCGTCCAACGGTGTCCAACGATGTCCAACGGTGTCCAACGGTGTCCAACGATGTCCAACGGTGTCCAACGTCGTCCAACGATGTCCAACGATGTCCAACGTCGTCCAACGGTGTCCAACGATGTCCAACGTCGTCCAACGGTGTCCAACGATGTCCAACGGTGTCCAACGGTGTCCAACGATGTCCAACGGTGTCCAACGATGTCCAACGGTGTCCAACGATGTCCCACGTTGCAGTCCAGTGTAGATCATCCAAAATTCTTTTCGTGGCATTTGGAGATCCACACTGAACCAATGGTGTCCCACGTTGCAGTCCAGTGTAGATCATCCAAAGTTCTTTTCGCGGCTTTTGGACATCCACACTGAACCAATGGTGTCCCACGTTGCAGTCCAGTGTAGATCATCCAAAATTCTTTTCGCGGCATTTGGAGATCCACCCTGAACCAATGGTGTCCCACGTTGCAATCCAGTGTAGATCATCCAAAATTCTTTTCGCGGCATTTGGAGATCCACACTGAACCAATGGTGTCCCACGTTGCAGTCCAGTGTAGATCGTCCAAAATTCTTTTCGCGGCTTTTGGAGATCCACACTGAACCAATGGTGTCCCACGTTGCAGTCCAGTGTAGATCATCCAAAATTCTTTTCGCGGCATTTGGAGATCCACACTGAACCAATGGTGTCCCACGTTGCAGTCCAGTGTAGATCATCCAAAATTCTTTTCGCGGCTTTTGGACATCCACACTGAACCAATGGTGTCCCACGTTGCAGTCCAGTGTAGATCATCCAAAATTCTTTTCGTGGCATTTGGAGATCCACACTGAACCAATGGTGTCCCACGTTGCAATCCAGTGTAGATCATCCAAAATTCTTTTCGCGGCATTTGGAGATCCACACTGAACCAATGGTGTCCCACGTTGCAGTCCAGTGTAGATCATCCAAAATTCTTTTCGTGTTTTTTGGTGATCTACACTGGACCAACGGTGTTCTACGGTTTCCAGCGGAGTCCCACGGTGTCCAACGGCGTCCCACGGTGTCCAACGGCGTCCCACGGTGTCCAATGTCGTCCCACGGTGTCCAATGTCGTCCCACGTTGCAGTCCAGTTTAGATTATCCAAAATTCTCTTCGTGGCTTTTCGTAATCCAAAATGGACTGTATTAGCGTGATTCTGAGCTTGGTATCGAATTATTGTGCAATGTTTGTACTTATCAATGTAGTCGTTTTCTGAAAATTAATCAACTGATTAATCTGCGAAAACAATTACATCGATCAGTACAAACATTGTACAATAATTCGCAACCGTACTGGCAACATTCGGTATCAATGATACATCTGTCTAACTTGGAACCACAGAAAGGAAATGAAAGTACTGACACTGTATATACAATTTAGAGTTTTGCAAAAGAGACATACGACTCGTTGTACTAAGCTTATGAAGATATCGAAAAGTTATATACTCCAACGTGAACGCAATATTCTTCTTTTAAAAATGGGAAAACGGGAAGAAGCCTGAACAATCAGACGATGGTAGAAAAATCATTTGGGCATCTAGCATACATATTTAATATGCTGTGAAATGTTCATATATGTAACTGAAACGTATTTTCTGTAAATTGATAAATCTGAAACAAACTCATTTACTGGATTTGGTATATGGAAGAAAGAGACATCCTTAGAACGAGAACATTTTATGAAACATTTTATGAAAAATAAACTATTAATAATGGTCAATTATAGATCAAATTACTATTGATTAAATTTTAGCAAATATAGAGAATCGTGTGTATCTTTTAATCGAAACTAGGGTTACGTTGGAAACAAGAATTTTAAGTAATTGAATTTAAACTGAATTAAAAATTGAAAAGTTCGTTTGGAATAATTAAGATGAGAGAAACCCCGGTTATTATACAATCACTTGCTTTATCTTTTAACTTTTAGCAGTATCTGTTATTTTCTACAACAACGTAGTGATTTGCAACATAATAAACCGAAAGGTATGTGCATAAGTCATTTTTTGCAGAATTTTTGCTACAAACGTGACGATGTCTTTGTTTCGTGACGAAACTTTTGTTTCATGCAAATGAAATTCGAATATTTATAAAATTCTACATTACTGTTAAAAGATTGAAGTGAAAATATCGCGGTCGAATAAATTCTAAAAGTTATGGTTCTAAGAACGAACAATCACCAGCACTAATTCCAATTGCAATGAATTAAATTTTAAAAAATATTTCCAGCCTTCCTAGCAACATTAAGATATTTCGTTATAATACTTTGTTGCGCATGAAATCGCTCACAATTTCATACATGTAAATATATATATATATATTATACATTCGTAATAAAGTTCTGTATTTTAGCAGTCATGGTAACGTTAATGCTGACAAAGGAATATGTCTTATAGCAGTATTTTCAGTAATAAACGTAGTAATAAGGGGCGCATTAATAAGGGGCGCTGAAAAAGAAACAAAGCAGTAGCCAGAAGGGCTACTAAAATTCGATCGTCTTCCACTCTATATAAACCCGATCAACACGCCGAGAGTGGAACTGAATATTCTTGTTCCGCAACGCTAATTTACTACTAATATTTATGAAGCAGAAAATTCTC
Organism: Bombus affinis; assembly: GCF_024516045.1. Taxonomy (NCBI): domain Eukaryota; kingdom Metazoa; phylum Arthropoda; class Insecta; order Hymenoptera; family Apidae; genus Bombus; species Bombus affinis. The sequence goes on along the minus strand of NC_066352.1, from coordinate 15,802,582 downwards.
AAAATCAAACGCGACGAGTGCTTCGTTATATTTGCAATATCAATTAATCTACCATTAAAAAAAAAAAAAAAGAAAAATCTGAAAATTCCCGATATCTAATGCGCAACGCTAATAAGTATAAATCTACGCACTCGTATTTAAGCAATACGCAACACTAATAGCGAGAGATTGCAGTGCAACCATTTAGGAGGTTGCCGATGAACGATCACACTTGTACAGCTCTTTAGGCTGTACGTGTGATCCAGGAGCAGTGTCCGACAAATGCAGTCGGAGGGTTTGGGCAGTTTGTGAACGCAACTCTACTTAACAAAACGCGATCATTCATTATCGCAACGCTAACAGGAAAAATAAGTAGAACTCGCGATGGAACAATGTCGCAACGCTAATTCTTAAAGTGAATTTAATGAAAATTACTATTTACTATTTGAAAAAGCTACTTTAAATATCCTAGTATTGCTACTTAAACAGAAAAACAGAAAAAATTCTAAAAATTGCAAAAGACAATCGCGATAACGTAATTCGCAACTCTAAAGCAAACGCGATTATCATTTTATCGCAACTCTAATTCAAACCGTAATCATTTTCTCGCCACACTAATGAAAAGCCGTGATATTATTTCGCAACTCTAATACAACCCGTAATTAATTTGTCGCAACACTAATAAGAAAAATCGCGATTTGCCCAATGGGACGATGGACCGATATATACATCGGCCAAAAAAACAAAGACTACTACTACTACTACTACTACTACAAATACTAAAAGCGAGCATAGTGACAAAGTAGTAACGATAATGACTTCCCATGCTCCGGATGACCCAGAGGATGGGGAGCCATTAGTAGTTGCCCTCTTGAGTGACAGTTTGTCGGGCCTCTTCGGCTTATAGCCTCTTCCTTCTTCGGGCGCAATGCCCGCTGTAACTTAAATCTAAGCTCGAGACTTCTAAATCGCAAACAAAAAAAAAACTTATAAAGGTAAAATAAAAATATAAACCGCGGAAGCTGATTGAAGTGCACATGGACTGACCAACGATCACAGCAGTGATCGTTGCCCACTCGCACGTGCGTGCTCGAGCAATAAACGTTCGTTTCGAGCCCATTCGCGACCGCGACCGCGAAATTCGAAAAATCGAAAGGCAAAACCAGAGACGAGAGCATGCTCTACTCGTGCCAGTTTCACCGTCGATTTTTCAAATAAATTTCCAGAAACAGGTTGGTCACGCGAAAACGCGCCTACCCGACCAGAGACTGTGCCAACCTGCCCGGTCCTACCTACTTATAATTAACAGACATACCAGAAAGTATGCTACCTATCCTACCTAGCGCTATATTTAAAAATGGCAAAACGGGCACACCAACACACTCGCTCCACGGTTCTCACACAAACGCCCGGGCGCAAAGGTCCTACACTAGAGAGGACGTCCCGGGACGCCTCCGACACCCGAGCTTAACATATCATGCATGCTCTAAGGTACGTACCTTTTTCCTGAAATCGACTGACGAAGGCTAGTGACCATTGCGTAATACGTGATAAAACACGTCTGAGAAAATTATATTTTTAAAATAGATATAAGTAAACTTGGAATTATAATTACGATTGATAGCGATATTAAGAGTATGAGTACACTTAGTCGCGTGGATGATATTATCAGAAATTCTAATTGTATCGAGACGTAAATTGAATCGATATATGTCTCGATATTTTTAATATTTCAAGTTTTAAGGAATGAGAAAAAGCGACGCAATTCCACGACCTAACAACACACACACGTAATGTGGAAAATACGTCGTGCACGATACACTAACACATCGTCAGTCGCTGAGAAATTATTACATTACTTAATTCTAGACCATCGTGCCCAGTGTCTTTCTCCCATTCAAGTAGCACCTGGGCACGTGAATGAGATCCTGACAATGGGCACGGAAAGGGTTAAACCTGAAAATCCTGATCTAAAAAGATGATTAGTTTGTGTAATTTTTATTTAACGGACTAACGTTCTTTGCTGCTTCTTTCTGATTAACTCTATTTTATTAATTTAATACTAACTAAGTAATTCTACTTCATTAATTTAATAAATCGGAAGAAAATTTTAATATTGCAGAAAAGGTAGCGTTAATTGAAAAAGACTGAGACTCGATCAAATGGAATAATTGACTCTAAATATATTAGTAAGAAAGAAATAATCTCAGGCGAACTCTTTATCAAAGCAAATACTCGAAAATGTAAAAGCAATGTTCAAAATTATTGCTTTGATTAAAAATTCTGCCTGTCGCGAAGTGTCTTCTTGCACGTAAAATTTCACACATTTTCGTACGGAAAAAATGAATTTTAACTCATATTTTAAGTTCTAGCCAAAGTGAAATAAACGAACGTGACTTAAGATTGTCACGATCAATTCATTGCTTAAGATCAAGTATATTCGTGTCATACAGATATATTCGTGTAGATATTTGCCATTTGCAAATATTCATACGGAATATTAACATGCATATTTATAACTAACACGAATATATTCTCAAGTGTATATGTTTAACCTAATTATTGAAAAACTAATTATTATAATCGCGATGTGCGAGAAGACCTATCCTAAACTAATAAATTTCAAAAAATGAGTGTTACTACTCACGGGTATAAGAAATACCCGCGGTCACTATGCTCGCAAAAAAATTCTACGTAATACAACCGATCACCCGTGCCGATTCGGACCTTTCATCCTACGACATGATTGAGTGACCGGAGGAACAGAAATGCATGCGACTCACCGTTCGAAGCGGAGAAACAAAGGACGTATCGTGGATGCTGCGCCACCCCAGCGAATATCATCAGGAACTGTGTAGAGTCCAGTGGTGGAAATGGAGATTGCGAAAAATCTGTTACAGAACAAAACACGATGAGTGATTGCTGATTATTTAAAAAGTTGGAGATAATGAAAAATGAAAGTTTATTAACTTTAGTAACTTTGGTAATAATAAAGATTGAAATTCTAATAAACTTTGATAAGTGTAAAAACTGAAACTCTAATATGAAAGTTTAAAATCTAAAAATTAAGAATCTAAAGATTTCTGAAATATGTTAGTCATTTGTTTCATAATTCGGTATTAAGATTTTAATAATTATTTTATTTTAATGAAAGAATAACCTCAGAAAATACTAATCTCCTAAATTTTCAATCAAATTGTATTTCTTAATTGATAGTGATCAAAGAAAAATATACAGAATATACATAATTGAAGTACAATGTGTAAAGATAATTACATTTTTGGCTTTTTAGCCACTGTTAAAACATTCCCAAAGAAGACGAAGGAGTTGAAGCAGTGATATATCTATAACAAAACATAAGATATCATTAATATCGTTAATATATAATAACAAACTTGAAACTTTAGCAATAATAAAGACTAAATTCTAATAAATATGTAAATTGGAAATCTAATATAAAAATTTGAGAACAAATATTCAGTGATTTTTTATGAGTATCAGACAGTTTTATTGTACTTTAATGTTAAGACTTCAAGACTTTATTTCAATTAAAAAGGACATTTACAGCTTTCTAAATCATCCATCATTTTTATTTTGTAATTAACGACATTTCAAACAAAATATACTAAATAGAACAAATTGAAATACAATATATAAAACTACTTACATTCTTGAGCTCCTGGAGAGGCTTTATCCTCTTGAGCGAGGCACTGACTCTAATACCGGAAACGAATATTCAAAAAAATAAATATATAAAAAAAGAAAAATAAAAGACTACGTTACCGCGACCGCTTAAATTGTGATCGGCGAACAATAACTCTAATATCGCGTACAAATTTGATTGATAAAATTTTATTATTTTCGCGTGTGATTATTCGATCGAATTTGATCAAAACTATCGTGATTTTAAAATATTGAAAAGAAACTATTGCGTGGCAAACACTGACTCTACAACCGCATTGCGCGCGGTCACAAATATTTCCTGAAAATAAAGCAGTTTAAGGGCGGGGGTGGGGGGGGGGGTGAAAAAGAAGCGAAACGTTGTTTCGACAATTTTCTCCTTTTTCCTATTGAACGTTTATTTAGAAAATACTGCTATTTCTTTACACTTAAAAATTATTATTAAGAAACTGGAACAAGTATGAAACTATAAGTTGCAAATTGTGAGATATATCTCCATAGCAAACAAATGCTTACGAATACCGTGAATGCAATGCAATCGATTTCAAGAATTATACTGTTCGCAATTAGAATATATACTGTGAATTTTCGTTATTAGAATACGAAATATACATTGCACTAATACACTATAGTCGCCTGTTATAAATATTGGAAAATATTTGCAAGAATTCAAAAGTTCGCCACTAAATATGTTTAAAGAATACTTGTTTCGAGGTATTTGAATCTAACTGTAACTATGTTGCAAGTTTATGACGTTAACTGAAGCAAATTCACATAATACAACAAAAAAAAATTGAATTCCATAAGTGAATTATTGAGATATAACTCAATTTGAAACAATAAAATAACTTATTAAAAATTCGTTCGAAATAAGAGAATGATCTCATATATCGGAAATAAAACAATAATTTATTTAACCGAACCTATTGACACTGCATGCACAATTTCGTGTTCTGAAAAAGGGACATTCGAGTCATTGTTCTAAACTGTTTAACGTTCTATTTTCGCGGCTCAAAACTTTTGAATATATCGAAAAGTTATAAACTCTAACATGACCGCAATAATTTTCTCTTAAAAATGGGAAACTAAGAAGAAGCCCAAACAAACAGACAATGAAAGAAAAATCGCGGCGCGAACTCGTTCGTTCGCGATCTTTCCAAAGAATCAATGGACTTACGCAACGCACTCCCGTGCACAAAATAACTACAAGATTCAATGCAAAAAAAGAATCGATTTTTATACTAGATTCCAAGTCAGATAAGTACCATTATACAGAATGGGCTCAGAATGGATTTGAGAGACAAGACATATCCCACGGTGTCCAACGGTGTCCCACGTTGTCCCACGTTGTCCCACGTTGTCCTACGTTGTCCTACGCTGTCCCACGTTGTCCAACGGTGTCCCACGTTGTCCTACGCTGTCCCACGTTGTCCAACGGTGTCCCACGGTGTCCAACAGTGTCCCACGGTGCAGCCCAGTCTGGATCATCCAAAATTCTGTTCGCGGCATTTGGAGATCCAAACCGGACTGGTGCGTAGTTCTTAGCTTGGCATCGTTTTCCAAAGATTAATCAACGGATTAATTTTTTGGAAAACGAAGCCAATTACCAGGTCTCACCACGAGGAGGTGACTACGCAAGAGACCCGCCCATGGGTTATTTATCTTTATACATCCATCTCGACATTCAACCCATTGGCAAAATGTCGAGTTACGACTCTACTTGACCATGGGCCTGCGTAAAGAAATAGTTGTTTCGTACCCTAACTGCGAAACACATATCTCCAACGCAGCATTTACATGAATCTTCACAAACGTAGAACAACATACATAAAACAACATCTATCTCCCACACGAAGATTACATCGATCAGTACATATATCGTACATATATCAGTACATAATTCGTAGCCCTACCGGCAGCATTCGGTATCAAAGACACATTTATCTAACTTGGAACGAGTGAAAGAAAATAAAGCTAACGAACGTACTATCGAACCTACACGACGTACTCCCGTGCACCGGATAACCCGAAGGATTAGCGGAAAGCCCAAGTATTGACCATAACTCGATTCCTGTTTCGCCGTTCGAAACTTATACGAGTCGCGGTCGATGGCGTCGACCGATGATGCCAGTGATCCGCTGGTGATCCAGCCGTGGATCCAGCACATAGGCCGGCAACTTAACACACTCCAACTGAACATGTGGAACCCGGGGAGGGGCCGCTGAACAGGATTACGAAGGCAGAGGCCTCAACTGAACAGTGGGGCCCACCCCTGTGGAGGGGCCGCTGAACAGGATTACGAAGGCATGATCTTCGACTGAACAGTGGGGCCCACCCCCACGGGCCCGAACAGGATTACGGAGGACGTGAAATTACAGGTCCCTGCCCGAGTACCGAAGTACCAATCGGACAGGAGTGCAGATCCACGACTGAATCCCCAACAGATTCGCAAGCATCAGCGGCGCGACGACAACTCCCGCGATTCGATGCGAACGTCGAGCAGTCGACGAGCAGTCACCAAGCCTGAGGTGTGCTTGGGCCGCCTTACGAATCCGTAGAGTTGTCCAGTGCACGTTGACCCGCACGTACCCGGAATACGCAGGAGCGAGTACGTCACGCGACAGTTTGAAACAACTGAGCGATCGCGAACCGACAAATCGCGGATACAATTTTTAGTTCCAAGATGGAGAAGTATCGTTGTACAGAATGAGCTCACAATGCACTGTACATAGGTATCTACTTTACGATTAATTAAGCCTAAAACGCACGCATTCTACGGTGTCCCCCGGTGTCCAACGATATCCAACGATGTCCAACGATGTCCAACGTCGTCCAACGGTGTCCAACCGTGTCCAACGGTGTCCAACGATGTCCAACGGTGTCCAACGATGTCCAACGGTGTCCAACGAAGTCCAACGGTGTCCAACGTCGTCCAACGGTGTCCAACGGTGACCTACGGTGCAGCCCAGTCTGGATCATCCAAAATTCTGTTCGCGGCATTTGGAGATACAAACCGGACTGCTGCGTAGTTCTTAGCTTGGCATCGTTTTCCAAAGATTAATCAACGGATTAATTTTTTGGAAAACGAAGCCAATTACCAGGTCTCACCACGAGGAGGTGACTACGCAAGAGACCCGCCCATGGGTTATTTATCTTTATACATTCATCACGACATTCAACCCATTGGCAGAATGTCGAGTACCGTCTCTACATGACCATGGGCCTGCGTAAAGAAATAGTTGTTTCGTACCCTAACTGCGAAACACATATCTCCAACGCAGCATTTACATGAATCTTCACAAACGTAGAACAACATACATAAAACAACATCTATCTCCCACACAAAGATTACATCGATCAGTACATATATCGTACATATATCAGTACATAATTCGTAGCACTACCGGCAGCATTCGGTATCAAAGACACATTTATCTAACTTGGAACGAGTGAAAGAAAATAAAGCTAACGAACGTACTATCGAACCTACACGACGTACTCCCGTGCACCGGATAACCCGAAGGATTAGCGGAAAGCCCAAGTATTGACCATAACTCGATTCCTGTATCGCCGTTCGAAACTTATACCAGTCGCGGTCGATGGCGTCGGCCGATGATGCCAGTGATACGCTGGTGATCCAGCCGTGGATCCAGCACATAGACCGGCAACTTAACACACTCCAACTGAACATGTGGAACCCGGGGAGGGGCCGCTGAACAGGATTACGAAGGCAGAGGCCTCAACTGAACAGTGGGGCCCACCCCTGTGGAGGGGCCGCTGAACAGGATTACGAAGGCATGATCTTCGACTGAACAGTGGGGCCCACCCCCACGGGCCCGAACAGGATTACGGAGGACGTGAAATTACAGGTCCCTGCCCGAGTACCGAAGTACCAATCGGACAGGAGTGCAGATCCACGACTGAATCCCCAACAGATTCGCAAGCATCAGCGGCGCGACGACAACTCCCGCGATTCGATGCGAACGTCGAGCAGTCGACGAGCAGTCACCAAGCCTGAGGTGTGCTTGGGCCGCCTTACGAATCCGTAGAGTTGTCCAGTGCACGTTGACCCGCACGTACCCGGAATACGCACGAGCGAGTACGTCACGCGACAGTTTGAAACAACTGAGCGATCGCGAACCGACAAATCGCGGGTACAATTTTTAGTTCCAAGATGGATAAATATCGTTGTACAGAATGAGCTCACAATGCACTTAACATAGATATCTATCTTACGATTAATTAAGGCTAAAACGCACGCATTCCAAGGTATCCAACGTCGTCCAACGGTGTCCAACGGTGTCCAACGATGTCCAACGGTGTCCAACGATGTCCAACGGTGTCCAACGATGTCCAACGGTGCAGCCCAGTCTGGATCATCCAAAATTCTGTTCGCGGCATTTGGAGATCCAAACCGGACTGGTGCGTAGTTCTTAGCTTGGCATCGTTTTCCAAAGATTAATCAACGGATTAATTTTTTGGAAAACGAAGCCAATTACCAGGTCTCACCACGAGGAGGTGACTACGCAAGAGACCCGCCCATGGGTTATTTATCTTTATACATTCATCACGACATTCAACCCATTGGCAGAATGTCGAGTACCGTCTCTACATGACCATGGGCCTGCGTAAAGAAATAGTTGTTTCGTACCCTAACTGCGAAACACATATCTCCAACGCAGCATTTACATGAATCTTCACAAACGTAGAACAACATACATAAAACAACATCTATCTCCCACACGAAGATTACATCGATCAGTACATATATCGTACATATATCAGTACATAATTCGTAGCCCTACCGGCAGCATTCGGTATCAAAGACACATTTATCTAACTTGGAACGAGTGAAAGAAAATAAAGCTAACGAACGTACTATCGAACCTACACGACGTACTCCCGTGCACCGGATAACCCGAAGGATTAGCGGAAAGCCCAAGTATTGACCATAACTCGATTCCTGTTTCGCCGTTCGAAACTTATACGAGTCGCGGTCGATGGCGTCGACCGATGATGCCAGTGATCCGCTGGTGATCCAGCCGTGGATCCAGCACATAGGCCGGCAACTTAACACACTCCAACTGAACATGTGGAACCCGGGGAGGGGCCGCTGAACAGGATTACGAAGGCAGAGGCCTCAACTGAACAGTGGGGCCCACCCCTGTGGAGGGGCCGCTGAACAGGATTACGAAGGCATGATCTTCGACTGAACAGTGGGGCCCACCCCCACGGGCCCGAACAGGATTACGGAGGACGTGAAATTACAGGTCCCTGCCCGAGTACCGAAGTACCAATCGGACAGGAGTGCAGATCCACGACTGAATCCCCAACAGATTCGCAAGCATCAGCGGCGCGACGACAACTCCCGCGATTCGATGCGAACGTCGAGCAGTCGACGAGCAGTCACCAAGACTGAGGTGTGCTTGGGCCGCCTTACGAATCCGTAGAGTTGTCCAGTGCACGTTGACCCGCACGTACCCGGAATACGCACGAGCGAGTACGTCACGCGACAGTTTGAAACAACTGAGCGATCGCGAACCGACAAATCGCGGATACAATTTTTCGTTCCAAGATGGATAAGTATCGTTGTACAGAATGAGCTCACAATGCACTGAACATAGGTGTCTATCTTACCATTAATTAAGCCTAAAACGCACGCATTCTACGGTGTCCCCCGGTGTCCAACGATATCCAACGATGTCCAACGATGTCCAACGATGTCCAACGATGTCCAACGTCGTCCAACGGTGTCCAACGGTGTCCAACGGTGTTCAACGATGTCCAACGGTGTCCAACGATGTCCAACGGTGTCCAACGATGTCCAACGGTGTCCAACGTCGTCCAACGGTGTCCAACGGTGACCTACGGTGCAGCCCAGTCTGGATCATCCAAAATTCTGTTCGCGGCATTTGGAGATACAAACCGGACTGCTGCGTAGTTCTTAGCTTGGCATCGTTTTCCAAAGATTAATCAACGGATTAATTTTTTGGAAAACGAAGCCAATTACCAGGTCTCACCACGAGGAGGTGACTACGCAAGAGACCCGCCCATGGGTTATTTATCTTTATACATCCATCTCGACATTCAACCCATTGGCAAAATGTCGAGTTACGACTCTACTTGACCATGGGCCTGCGTAAAGAAATAGTTGTTTCGTACCCTAACTGCGAAACACATATCTCCAACGCAGCATTTACATGAATCTTCACAAACGTAGAACAACATACATAAAACAACATCTATCTCCCACACGAAGATTACATCGATCAGTACATATATCGTACATATATCAGTACATAATTCGTAGCCCTACCGGCAGCATTCGGTATCAAAGACACATTTATCTAACTTGGAACGAGTGAAAGAAAATAAAGCTAACGAACGTACTATCGAACCTACACGACGTACTCCCGTGCACCGGATAACCCGAAGGATTAGCGGAAAGCCCAAGTATTGACCATAACTCGATTCCTGTTTCGCCGTTCGAAACTTATACGAGTCGCGGTCGATGGCGTCGACCGATGATGCCAGTGATCCGCTGGTGATCCAGCCGTGGATCCAGCACATAGGCCGGCAACTTAACACACTCCAACTGAACATGTGGAACCCGGGGAGGGGCCGCTGAACAGGATTACGAAGGCAGAGGCCTCAACTGAACAGTGGGGCCCACCCCTGTGGAGGGGCCGCTGAACAGGATTACGAAGGCATGATCTTCGACTGAACAGTGGGGCCCACCCCCACGGGCCCGAACAGGATTACGGAGGACGTGAAATTACAGGTCCCAGCCCGAGTACCGAAGTACCAATCGGACAGGAGTGCAGAACCACGACTGAATCCCCAACAGATTCGCAAGCATCAGCGGCGCGACGACAACTCCCGCGATTCGATGCGAACGTCGAGCAGTCGACGAGCAGTCACCAAGCCTGAGGTGTGCTTGGGCCGCCTTACGAATCCGTAGAGTTGTCCAGTGCACGTTGACCCGCACGTACCCGGAATACGCACGAGCGAGTACGTCACGCGACAGTTTGAAACAACTGAGCGATCGCGAACCGACAAATCGCGGATACAATTTTTCGTTCCAAGATGGATAAGTATCGTTGTACAGAATGAGCTCACAATGCACTGAACATAGGTGTCTATCTTACCATTAATTAAGCCTAAAACGCACGCATTCTACGGTGTCCCCCGGTGTCCAACGATATCCAACGATGTCCAACGATGTCCAACGATGTCCAACGATATCCAACGTCGTCCAACGGTGTCCAACGGTGTCCAACGGTGTCCAACGATGTCCAACGGTGTCCAACGATGTCCAACGGTGTCCAACGGTGTCCAACGATGTCCAACGGTGTCCAATGTCGTCCAACGGTGTCCAACGGTGACCTACGGTGCAGCCCAGTCTGGATCATCCAAAATTCTGTTCGCGGCATTTGGAGATACAAACCGGACTGCTGCGTAGTTCTTAGCTTGGTATCGTTTTCCAAAGATTAATCAACTGATTAATTTTTTGGAATACGATGCCAATTACCAGGTCTCACCACGCGGAGGTGACTACGCAAGAGACCCGCCCATGGGTTATTTATCTTTATACATTCATCACGACATTCAACCCATTGGCAGAATGTCGAGTACCGTCTCTACTTGACCATGGGCCTGCGTAAAGAAATAGTTGTTTCGTACCCTAACTGCGAAACACATATCTCCAACGCAGCATTTACATGCATCTTCACAAACGTAGAACAACATACATAAAACAACATCTATCTCCCACACAAAGATTACATCGATCAGTACATATATCGTACATATATCAGTACATAATTCGTAGCCCTACCGGCAGCATTCGGTATCAAAGACACATTTATCTAACTTGGAACGAGTGAAAGAAAATAAAGCTAACGAACGTACTATCGAACCTACACGACGTACTCCCGTGCACCGGATAACCCGAAGGATTAGCGGAAAGCCCAAGTATTGACCATAACTCGATTCCTGTTTCGCCGTTCGAAACTTATACGAGTCGCGGTCGATGGCGTCGGCCGATGATGCCAGTGATCCGCTGGTGATCCAGCCGTGGATCCAGCACATAGGCCGGCAACTTAACACACTCCAACTGAACATGTGGAACCCGGGGAGGGGCCGCTGAACAGGATTACGAAGGCAGAGGCCTCAACTGAACAGTGGGGCCCACCCCTGTGGAGGGGCCGCTGAACAGGATTACGAAGGCATGATCTTCGACTGAACAGTGGGGCCCACCCCCACGGGCCCGAACAGGATTACGGAGGACGTGAAATTACAGGTCCCTGCCCGAGTACCGAAGTACCAATCGGACAGGAGTGCAGATCCACGACTGAATCCTCAACAGATTCGCAAGCATCAGCGGCGCGACGACAACTCCCGCGATTCGATGCGAACGTCGAGCAGTCGACGAGCAGTCACCAAGCCTGAGGTGTGCTTGGGCCGCCTTACGAATCCGTAGAGTTGTCCAGTGCACGTTGACCCGCACGTACCCGGAATACGCACGAGCGAGTACGTCACGCGACAGTTTGAAACAACTGAGCGATCGCGAACCGACAAATCGCGGGTACAATTTTTAGTTCCAATATGGATAAATATCGTTGTACAGAATGAGCTCACAATGCACTTAACATAGATATCTATCTTACGATTAATTAAGGCTAAAAGGCACGCATTCCAAGGTATCCAACGTCGTCCAACGGTGTCCAACGGTGTCCAACGATGTCCAACGGTGTCCAACGATGTCCAACGGTGTCCAACGATGTCCAACGGTGCAGCCCAGTCTGGATCATCCAAAATTCTGTTCGCGGCATTTGGAGATCCAAACCGGACTGGTGCGTAGTTCTTAGCTTGGCATCGTTTTCCAAAGATTAATCAACGGATTAATTTTTTGGAAAACGAAGCCAATTACCAGGTCTCACCACGAGGAGGTGACTACGCAAGAGACCCGCCCATGGGTTATTTATCTTTATACATTCATCACGACATTCAACCCATTGGCAGAATGTCGAGTACCGTCTCTACATGACCATGGGCCTGCGTAAAGAAATAGTTGTTTCGTACCCTAACTGCGAAACACATATCTCCAACGCAGCATTTACATGAATCTTCACAAACGTAGAACAACATACATAAAACAACATCTATCTCCCACACAAAGATTACATCCATCAGTACATATATCGTACATATATCAGTACATAATTCGTAGCACTACCGGCAGCATTCGGTATCAAAGACACATTTATCTAACTTGGAACGAGTGAAAGAAAATAAAGCTAACGAACGTACTATCGAACCTACACGACGTACTCCCGTGCACCGGATAACCCGAAGGATTAGCGGAAAGCCCAAGTATTGACCATAACTCGATTCCTGTTTCGCCGTTCGAAACTTATACGAGTCGCGGTCGATGGCGTCGACCGATGATGCCAGTGATCCGCTGGTGATCCAGCCGTGGATCCAGCACATAGGCCAGCAACTTAACACACTCCAACTGAACATGTGGAACCCGGGGAGGGGCCGCTGAACAGGATTACGAAGGCAGAGGCCTCAACTGAACAGTGGGGCCCACCCCTGTGGAGGGGCCGCTGAACAGGATTACGAAGGCATGATCTTCGACTGAACAGTGGGGCCCACCCCCATGGGCCCGAACAGGATTACGGAGGACGTGAAATTACAGGTCCCTGCCCGAGTACCGAAGTACCAATCGGACAGGAGTGCAGATCCACGACTGAATCCCCAACAGATTCGCAAGCATCAGCGGCGCGACGACAACTCCCGCGATTCGATGCGAACGTCGAGCAGTCGACGAGCAGTCACCAAGACTGAGGTGTGCTTGGGCCGCCTTACGAATCCGTAGAGTTGTCCAATGCACGTTGACCCGCACGTACCCGGAATACGCACGAGCGAGTACGTCACGCGACAGTTTGAAACAACTGAGCGATCGCGAACCGACAAATCGCGGATACAATTTTTCGTTCCAAGATGGATAAGTATCGTTGTACAGAATGAGCTCACAATGCACTGAACATAGGTGTCAATCTTACCAATAATTAAGCCTAAAACGCACGCATTCTACGGTGTCCCCCGGTGTCCAACGATATCCAACGATGTCCAACGATGTCCAACGATGTCCAACGATGTCCAACGTCGTCCAACGGTGTCCAACGGTGTCCAACGGTGTTCAACGATGTCCAACGGTGTCCAACGATGTCCAACGGTGTCCAACGATGTCCAACGGTGTCCAACGTCGTCCAACGGTGTCCAACGGTGACCTACGGTGCAGCCCAGTCTGGATCATCCAAAATTCTGTTCGCGGCATTTGGAGATACAAACCGGACTGCTGCGTAGTTCTTAGCTTGGTATCGTTTTCCAAAGATTAATCAACTGATTAATTTTTTGGAATACGATGCCAATTACCAGGTCTCACCACGCGGAGGTGACTACGCAAGAGACCCGCCCATGGGTTATTTATCTTTATACATTCATCACGACATTCAACCCATTGGCAGAATGTCGAGTACCGTCTCTACTTGACCATGGGCCTGCGTAAAGAAATAGTTGTTTCGTACCCTAACTGCGAAACACATATCTCCAACGCAGCATTTACATGAATCTTCACAAACGTAGAACAACATACATAAAACAACATCTATCTCCCACACAAAGATTACATCGATCAGTACATATATCGTACATATATCAGTACATAATTCGTAGCCCTACCGGCAGCATTCGGTATCAAAGACACATTTATCTAACTTGGAACGAGTGAAAGAAAATAAAGCTAACGAACGTACTATCAAACCTACACGACGTACTCCCGTGCACCGGATAACCCGAAGGATTAGCGGAAAGCCCAAGTATTGACCATAACTCGATTCCTGTTTCGCCGTTCGAAACTTGTACGAGTCGCGGTCGATGGCGTCGACCGATGATGCCAGTGATCCGCTGGTGATCCAGCCGTGGATCCAGCACATAGGCCGGCAACTTAACACACTCCAACTGAACATGTGGAACCCGGGGAGGGGCCGCTGAACAGGATTACGAAGGCAGAGGCCTCAACTGAACAGTGGGGCCCACCCCTGTGGAGGGGCCGCTGAACAGGATTACGAAGGCATGATCTTCGACTGAACAGTGGGGCCCACCCCCACGGGCCCGAACAGGATTACGGAGGACGTGAAATTACAGGTCCCTGCCCGAGTACCGAAGTACCAATCGGACAGGAGTGCAGATCCACGACTGAATCCCCAACAGATTCGCAAGCATCAGCGGCGCGACGACAACTCCCGCGATTCGATGCGAACGTCGAGCAGTCGACGAGCAGTCACCAAGACTGAGGTGTGCTTGGGCCGCCTTACGAATCCGTAGAGTTGTCCAGTGCACGTTGACCCGCACGTACCCGGAATACGCACGAGCGAGTACGTCACGCGACAGTTTGAAACAACTGAGCGATCGCGAACCGACAAATCGCGGATACAATTTTTCGTTCCAAGATGGATAAGTATCGTTGTACAGAATGAGCTCACAATGCACTGAACATAGGTGTCAATCTTACCAATAATTAAGCCTAAAACGCACGCATTCTACGGTGTCCCCCGGTGTCCAACGATATCCAACGATGTCCAACGATGTCCAACGATGTCCAACGATGTCCAACGTCGTCCAACGGTGTCCAACGGTGTCCAACGGTGTTCAACGATGTCCAACGGTGTCCAACGATGTCCAACGGTGTCCAACGATGTCCAACGGTGTCCAACGTCGTCCAACGGTGTCCAACGGTGACCTACGGTGCAGCCCAGTCTGGATCATCCAAAATTCTGTTCGCGGCATTTGGAGATACAAACCGGACTGCTGCGTAGTTCTTAGCTTGGTATCGTTTTCCAAAGATTAATCAACTGATTAATTTTTTGGAATACGATGCCAATTACCAGGTCTCACCACGCGGAGGTGACTACGCAAGAGACCCGCCCATGGGTTATTTATCTTTATACATTCATCACGACATTCAACCCATTGGCAGAATGTCGAGTACCGTCTCTAC
This sequence comes from Bombus affinis, assembly GCF_024516045.1. Classification (NCBI taxonomy): domain Eukaryota; kingdom Metazoa; phylum Arthropoda; class Insecta; order Hymenoptera; family Apidae; genus Bombus; species Bombus affinis. Next base: position 15,786,855 of record NC_066352.1, on the reverse strand, counting down.
TTGACCATGGGCCTGCGTAAAGAAATAGTTGTTTCGTACCCTAACTGCGAAACACATATCTCCAACGCAGCATTTACATGAATCTTCACAAACGTAGAACAACATACATAAAACAACATCTATCTCCCACACAAAGATTACATCGATCAGTACATATATCGTACATATATCAGTACATAATTCGTAGCCCTACCGGCAGCATTCGGTATCAAAGACACATTTATCTAACTTGGAACGAGTGAAAGAAAATAAAGCTAACGAACGTACTATCAAACCTACACGACGTACTCCCGTGCACCGGATAACCCGAAGGATTAGCGGAAAGCCCAAGTATTGACCATAACTCGATTCCTGTTTCGCCGTTCGAAACTTGTACGAGTCGCGGTCGATGGCGTCGACCGATGATGCCAGTGATCCGCTGGTGATCCAGCCGTGGATCCAGCACATAGGCCGGCAACTTAACACACTCCAACTGAACATGTGGAACCCGGGGAGGGGCCGCTGAACAGGATTACGAAGGCAGAGGCCTCAACTGAACAGTGGGGCCCACCCCTGTGGAGGGGCCGCTGAACAGGATTACGAAGGCATGATCTTCGACTGAACAGTGGGGCCCACCCCCACGGGCCCGAACAGGATTACGGAGGACGTGAAATTACACGTCCCTGCCCGAGTACCGAAGTACCAATCGGACAGGAGTGCAGATCCACGACTGAATCCCCAACAGATTCGCAAGCATCAGCGGCGCGACGACAACTCCCGCGATTCGATGCGAACGTCGAGCAGTCGACGAGCAGTCACCAAGCCTGAGGTGTGCTTGGGCCGCCTTACGAATCCGTAGAGTTGTCCAGTGCACGTTGACCCGCACGTACCCGGAATACGCACGAGCGAGTACGTCACGCGACAGTTTGAAACAACTGAGCGATCGCGAACCGACAAATCGCGGGTACAATTTTTAGTTCCAAGATGGATAAATATCGTTGTACAGAATGAGCTCACAATGCACTTAACATAGATATCTATCTTACGATTAATTAAGGCTAAAACGCACGCATTCCAAGGTATCCAACGTCGTCCAACGGTGTCCAACGGTGTCCAACGATGTCCAACGGTGTCCAACGATGTCCAACGGTGTCCAACGATGTCCAACGGTGCAGCCCAGTCTGGATCATCCAAAATTCTGTTCGCGGCATTTGGAGATCCAAACCGGACTGGTGCGTAGTTCTTAGCTTGGCATCGTTTTCCAAAGATTAATCAACGGATTAATTTTTTGGAAAACGAAGCCAATTACCAGGTCTCACCACGAGGAGGTGACTACGCAAGAGACCCGCCCATGGGTTATTTATCTTTATACATTCATCACGACATTCAACCCATTGGCAGAATGTCGAGTACCGTCTCTACATGACCATGGGCCTGCGTAAAGAAATAGTTGTTTCGTACCCTAACTGCGAAACACATATCTCCAACGCAGCATTTACATGAATCTTCACAAACGTAGAACAACATACATAAAACAACATCTATCTCCCACACAAAGATTACATCGATCAGTACATATATCGTACATATATCAGTACATAATTCGTAGCCCTACCGGCAGCATTCGGTATCAAAGACACATTTATCTAACTTGGAACGAGTGAAAGAAAATAAAGCTAACGAACGTACTATCAAACCTACACGACGTACTCCCGTGCACCGGATAACCCGAAGGATTAGCGGAAAGCCCAAGTATTGACCATAACTCGATTCCTGTTTCGCCGTTCGAAACTTATACGAGTCGCGGTCGATGGCGTCGACCGATGATGCCAGTGATCCGCTGGTGATCCAGCCGTGGATCCAGCACATAGGCCGGCAACTTAACACACTCCAACTGAACATGTGGAACCCGGGGAGGGGCCGCTGAACAGGATTACGAAGGCAGAGGCCTCAACTGAACAGTGGGGCCCACCCCTGTGGAGGGGCCGCTGAACAGGATTACGAAGGCATGATCTTCGACTGAACAGTGGGGCCCACCCCCACGGGCCCGAACAGGATTACGGAGGACGTGAAATTACAGGTCCCTGCCCGAGTACCGAAGTACCAATCGGGCAGGAGTGCAGATCCACGACTGAATCCCCAACAGATTCGCAAGCATCAGCGGCGCGACGACAACTCCCGCGATTCGATGCGAACGTCGAGCAGTCGACGAGCAGTCACCAAGCCTGAGGTGTGCTTGGGCCGCCTTACGAATCCGTAGAGTTGTCCAGTGCACGTTGACCCGCACGTACCCGGAATACGCACGAGCGAGTACGTCACGCGACAGTTTGAAACAACTGAGCGATCGCGAACCGACAAATCGCGGGTACAATTTTTAGTTCCAAGATGGATAAATATCGTTGTACAGAATGAGCTCACAATGCACTTAACATAGATATCTATCTTACGATTAATTAAGGCTAAAACGCACGCATTCCAAGGTATCCAACGTCGTCCAACGGTGTCCAACGGTGTCCAACGATGTCCAACGGTGTCCAACGATGTCCAACGGTGTCCAACGATGTCCAACGGTGCAGCCCAGTCTGGATCATCCAAAATTCTGTTCGCGGCATTTGGAGATCCAAACCGGACTGGTGCGTAGTTCTTAGCTTGGCATCGTTTTCCAAAGATTAATCAACGGATTAATTTTTTGGAAAACGAAGCCAATTACCAGGTCTCACCACGAGGAGGTGACTACGCAAGAGACCCGCCCATGGGTTATTTATCTTTATACATTCATCACGACATTCAACCCATTGGCAGAATGTCGAGTACCGTCTCTACATGACCATGGGCCTGCGTAAAGAAATAGTTGTTTCGTACCCTAACTGCGAAACACATATCTCCAACGCAGCATTTACATGAATCTTCACAAACGTAGAACAACATACATAAAACAACATCTATCTCCCACACAAAGATTACATCGATCAGTACATATATCGTACATATATCAGTACATAATTCGTAGCCCTACCGGCAGCATTCGGTATCAAAGACACATTTATCTAACTTGGAACGAGTGAAAGAAAATAAAGCTAACGAACGTACTATCAAACCTACACGACGTACTCCCGTGCACCGGATAACCCGAAGGATTAGCGGAAAGCCCAAGTATTGACCATAACTCGATTCCTGTTTCGCCGTTCGAAACTTATACGAGTCGCGGTCGATGGCGTCGACCGATGATGCCAGTGATCCGCTGGTGATCCAGCCGTGGATCCTGCACATAGGCCGGCAACTTAACACACTCCAACTGAACATGTGGAACCCGGGGAGGGGCCGCTGAACAGGATTACGAAGGCAGAGGCCTCAACTGGACAGTGGGGCCCACCCCTGTGGAGGGGCCGCTGAACAGGATTACGAAGGCATGATCTTCGACTGAACAGTGGGGCCCACCCCCACGGGCCCGAACAGGATTACGGAGGACGTGAAATTACAGGTCCCTGCCCGAGTACCGAAGTACCAATCGGACAGGAGTGCAGATCCACGACTGAATCCCCAACAGATTCGCAAGCATCAGCGGCGCGACGACAACTCCCGCGATTCGATGCGAACGTCGAGCAGTCGACGAGCAGTCACCAAGCCTGAGGTGTGCTTGGGCCGCCTTACGAATCCGTAGAGTTGTCCAGTGCACGTTCACCCGCACGTACCCGGAATACGCACGAGCGAGTACGTCACGCGACAGTTTGAAACAACTGAGCGATCGCGAACCGACAAATCGCGGGTACAATTTTTAGTTCCAAGATGGATAAATATCGTTGTACAGAATGAGCTCACAATGCACTTAACATAGATATCTATCTTACGATTAATTAAGGCTAAAACGCACGCATTCCAAGGTATCCAACGTCGTCCAACGGTGTCCAACGGTGTCCAACGATGTCCAACGGTGTCCAACGATGTCCAACGGTGTCCAACGGTGTCCAACGGTGTCCAACGGTGTCCAAAGATGTCCAACGGTGTCCAACGATGTCCAACGGTGTCCAACGGTGTCCAACGATGTCCAACGGTGTCCAACGTCGTCCAACGGTGTCCAACGGTGACCTACGGTGCAGCCCAGTCTGGATCATCCAAAATTCTGTTCGCGGCATTTGGAGATACAAACCGGACTGCTGCGTAGTTCTTAGCTTGGTATCGTTTTCCAAAGATTAATCAACTGATTAATTTTTTGGAATACGATGCCAATTACCAGGTCTCACCACGCGGAGGTGACTACGCAAGAGACCCGCCCATGGGTTATTTATCTTTATACATTCATCACGACATTCAACCCATTGGCAGAATGTCGAGTACCGTCTCTACTTGACCATGGGCCTGCGTAAAGAAATAGTTGTTTCGTACCCTAACTGCGAAACACATATCTCCAACGCAGCATTTACATGAATCTTCACAAACGTAGAACAACATACATAAAACAACATCTATCTCCCACACAAAGATTACATCGATCAGTACATATATCGTACATATATCAGTACATAATTCGTAGCCCTACCGGCAGCATTCGGTATCAAAGACACATTTATCTAACTTGGAACGAGTGAAAGAAAATAAAGCTAACGAACGTACTATCAAACCTACACGACGTACTCCCGTGCACCGGATAACCCGAAGGATTAGCGGAAAGCCCAAGTATTGACCATAACTCGATTCCTGTTTCGCCGTTCGAAACTTATACGAGTCGCGGTCGATGGCGTCGACCGATGATGCCAGTGATCCGCTGGTGATCCAGCCGTGGATCCAGCACATAGGCCGGCAACTTAACACACTCCAACTGAACATGTGGAACCCGGGGAGGGGCCGCTGAACAGGATTACGAAGGCAGAGGCCTCAACTGAACAGTGGGGCCCACCCCTGTGGAGGGGCCGCTGAACAGGATTACGAAGGCATGATCTTCGACTGAACAGTGGGGCCCACCCCCACGGGCCCGAACAGGATTACGGAGGACGTGAAATTACAGGTCCCTGCCCGAGTACCGAAGTACCAATCGGGCAGGAGTGCAGATCCACGACTGAATCCCCAACAGATTCGCAAGCATCAGCGGCGCGACGACAACTCCCGCGATTCGATGCGAACGTCGAGCAGTCGACGAGCAGTCACCAAGCCTGAGGTGTGCTTGGGCCGCCTTACGAATCCGTAGAGTTGTCCAGTGCACGTTGACCCGCACGTACCCGGAATACGCACGAGCGAGTACGTCACGCGACAGTTTGAAACAACTGAGCGATCGCGAACCGACAAATCGCGGGTACAATTTTTAGTTCCAAGATGGATAAATATCGTTGTACAGAATGAGCTCACAATGCACTTAACATAGATATCTATCTTACGATTAATTAAGGCTAAAACGCACGCATTCCAAGGTATCCAACGTCGTCCAACGGTGTCCAACGGTGTCCAACGATGTCCAACGGTGTCCAACGATGTCCAACGGTGTCCAACGATGTCCAACGGTGTCCAACGATGTCCAACGGTGCAGCCCAGTCTGGATCATCCAAAATTCTGTTCGCGGCATTTGGAGATCCAAACCGGACTGGTGCGTAGTTCTTAGCTTGGCATCGTTTTCCAAAGATTAATCAACGGATTAATTTTTTGGAAAACGAAGCCAATTACCAGGTCTCACCACGAGGAGGTGACTACGCAAGAGACCCGCCCATGGGTTATTTATCTTTATACATTCATCACGACATTCAACCCATTGGCAGAATGTCGAGGTACGAACCTACTTGACCATGGGCCTACGTAAAGAGATTTGGGAGTATACCACGCGACAGTGTGAAAGAATTAAGCGACCGCGAAGCGAAAAATAACGAGGACAATTTTTTCTGTGTAGTAAGCAAGAGGATGAAGAGAAAAGAGATTTTTATTTTTCGTTCCAAGATGGATCATTGTACCGAATAGAATCACAATGCACTTTACATCTGTATTTACCTTGTGAACAATTAAGGCCAAAGCGCCCGTACCCCGCGGTTGCCCACGACGTCCCACCCATCGGGAGGTATTAGTCCGGTCTAGATCGTCGAGACAGTTTTGAATGATCTAAACTCGATTGTGTTGAAACAGTTTTTACCATGATATCGTTGTTCAAATGTTATAGATTAGTGGTTTAAATATTATAAATTAATGCTTTAATTGCTATTAAGTAATAGCTTAAAAGTTGTTCATTAATGGTTTGATTGTTACAAATTAATGAACTAATTGTTATTAAGTAATGGCTTAAATACTACAAATGAATGCTACAATTGTTTTTAAGTAATGGTTAAAATGTCGTTAATTAATAGTTTGATAGCAATAAATTAATTGTTTAATTGTTATTAATTAATAGGGCAGATGTTGTAAATTAATGATTTAAATGTTACAATAAATTTTTAAATGTTGTTACTTAAAGGTCCAATTATTGTAAATTAAAATCTTATAAGTTACAAATTAATAGCTTATATGTTATAAATTAATAGCTTGACTGTTAGAAATTAATGGTTTAAATGTATAAAGTAGTAGTTTAAATGTTGTAAATTAATGGTTAACACGTTACAATTTAATAGCTTAAATGTTATAAATTAATGGCTTATATGTAGTAAATTGAAGAGCTTAAATGTTATAAATCAATAGATTAAATGTTATAAATTAATAGTTTCACAGTTAGAAATTAATGGTTTAAATGTATAAAGTAATAGTTCAAATGTCGCAAATTAATGGCTTAGATGTTATAGATTAATACCCAAAATGTTATAAATTAATATGCTTAAATTTAATAAATTAATAGTTTAAACGTTAAAAATTAATAGTTTAACTGTTAGTAATTAATGGATTAAATGTATAAAGTAATAGTTTAAATGTTGTAAATTTGTTGCTTAGACGTTATAAATTAATAGCTTAAATGTTTATAAATTAACAGTTTAAATGTCAGAAATGAATGGTCAAGAAGTATAAATTAATGGCTTAAATGTAAGAAATTAATGTTTTAAATGTATAAATTAATAGCTTACATGTTATAAATTAGTGACTTAGACGTTGTAAAATAATAGCTTAAATGTTATAAATAAATAGCTTAAATGTTATAAATTAATAGTTTGACTAGAAGAAATTAATAGTTTAAATGTATAAAGTAATAGTTTGACTGTTAGAAATTAATGGTTTAAATGTATAAATTAATAGCTTAAATGTTATAAATTAATAGTTTGACTGTTAGAAATTAGTGGTTTAAATGTATAAAGTAATACCTTAAATATTATAAATTATCAGCTTAGATGTTGTAAATTCATGGCATAAATGTTAAAAATTAATTCCTTAAATGTTATAAATTAATAGCTTAAGTGTTATAAATTAAAGGCTTAAATGTTATAAATTAATGGCTTAAAAGTTATAAATTAATGGCTTAAATGTTATAAATTAATAGCATAAATGTTATAAATTAATAGCATAAATGTTATAAATTAATTACTCAAGTGTTGTAAATTAATGGGTTAGACGTTATAAATTACTAGTTTCAATGTTATTATTTGATATTTTTTTTATTTACCTTATGTTTAACTTCCTTTCCGATGTTTACTCTCTGGGAGTTCAAGCACGAAAAAGTTCGCGCGCGACTTGCGTGTTCCTTATATAACTTAACAAGGTGTCGGAACGTTAATCAAACGGTAACAATGTTTTGACACAGCTGGAGGTGGTTTTTTCATTATAACAAAATCAAATTGAACAATTTCTGAATTTTTATCGTAAATTGACGTCTTTAACGATTTAATACGATATCCATTTTTCCCATTTTTATAGTTTCTACAAACTAAGACTAAATTCACACTTCTTTGATACTAGTTTTCGACTATCAATTAGTTTGAACAAAGAGGGGAAAAAGCCTAACGGCGGTCGATGACGTTACTGTGAAATTAGTTAAAGTATTAAATAATCGGACCGATAAAATTTATATTATATTATCGATATTCGTTCATTCACTCGTGCTAATTAAAAAATAAAATGTTCTTTTTTCTTGAATAACACCTATATCACTGTCTGCGATGTTTAAAATTCTTACTTAATGCTTACTTAAAATTCAGGTTCCTCTTTAATTCCTCTCAAGTGAAACGAGTAAATTTACTCGTCATAATTGTAACGTAAAATGGCTTTTTTTCTTCAGTACCGCCCGCGTCGCTGTACGTGATACAGTTATTAATTTTGTAGCGAACAACATCAATTAATTGGCTGTAATCGCGGTTAGGTATTTCTTTGTTAAAACTATCGATCTATTAGGCTATTAGCGAGAGACTTATTGATGCCTTAAAGAATGGTTTGATTCTTATAAATTAATGTTTTACATGTTGTCCATTAATGTTTCAATTGTTATAAATTAATAGCTTAATCGTTGTTAATTATTTGCTTAAATGTTATAAATTAATGTCTTAGACGTTATAAATTAATAGCTCAAATGTTAGAAATTAATAGCTTAAATGTTATAAATTGATAGTTTGACTGTTATAAATTAATGGTTTAAATGTATAAATTAATAGCTTAAATGTTATAAATTATTGGCTTAGATGTTATAAATTAATGTCTTAAATGTTATAGATTAATAGCTTAAATGTTATAAATTAATAGCTTAAGTGTTATAAATTAATACCTAAAATGTTATAAATTAACAGTTTAAATGTTAGAAATGAATGGTCAAGAAGTATAAATTAATGGCTTAAATGTTGTAAATTAATAGCTTAAATGTTATAAATTAATAGTTTGACTGCTATAAATTGATGGTTTAAATGTATAAATTAATAGCTTAAATGTTATAAATTATTGGCTTAGATGTTATAAATTAATGGCTTAAATGTTATAAATTATTAGCTTAAATGTTATAAATTAATAGTTTGACTGTTAGAAATTAATGTATAAATTAATACCTTAAATGTTATAAATTATTAGCTTAGATGTTGTAAATTCATGGCTTAAATGTTCGAAATTAATTCCTAAAATGTTATAAATTAATAGCTTAAGTGTTATAAATTAATGGCTTAAATGTTATAAATTAATAGCATAAATGTTATAAATTAATTACTCAAGTGTTGTAAATTAATGGGTTAGACGTTATAAATTACTAGTTTCAATGTTATTATTTGATATTTTTTTTTTTATTTACCTTATGTTTAAGTTCCTTTCCGATGTTCACTCTCCGGGAGTTCAAGCACGAAAAAGCTCGCGCGCGATTTGCGTGTTCCTTATATAACTTAACATGGTGTCGGGACGTTAATCAAATGGTAACGATTTTTTGACACAGCTGGAGGTGGTCTTTTCATTATAACAAAATCAAATTGAACAATTTCTGAATTTTTATCGTAAATTGGCGTCTTTAACGATTTAATACGATATCCATTTTTCCCATTTTTATAGTTTCTACAAACTAAGACTAAATTCACACTTCTTTGATACTAGTTTTCGACTATCAATTAGTTTGAACAAAGAGGGGAAAAAGCCTAACGGCGGTCGATGACGTTACTGTGAAATTAGTTAAAGTATTAAATGATCGGACCGATAAAATTTATATTATATTATCGATATTCGTTCATTCACTCGTGCTAATTAAAAAATAAAATGTTCTTTTTTCTTGAATAACACCTATATCACTGTCTGCGATGTTTAAAATTCTTACTTAATGCTTACTTAAAATTCAGGTTCCTCTTTAATTCCTCTCAAGTGAAACGAGTAAATTTACTCGTCATAGTTGTAACGTAAAATGGCTTTTTTTCTTCAGTACCGCCCGCGTCGCTGTACGTGATACAGTTATTAATTTTGTAGCGAACAACATCAATTAATTGGCTGTAATCGCGGTTAGGTATTTCTTTGTTAAAACTATCGATCTATTAGGCTATTAGCGAGAGACTTATTGATGCCTTAAAGAATGGTTTGATTCTTATAAATTAATGTTTTACATGTTGTCCATTAATGTTTCAATTGTTATAAATTAATAGCTTAATCGTTGTTAATTATTTGCTTAAATGTTATAAATTAATGTCTTAGACGTTATAAATTAATAGCTCAAATGTTAGAAATTAATAGCTTAAATGTTATAAATTGATAGTTTGACTGTTATAAATTAATGGTTTAAATGTATAAATTAATAGCTTAAATGTTATAAATTATTGGCTTAGATGTTATAAATTAATGTCTTAAATGTTATAGATTAATAGCTTAAATGTTATAAATTAATAGCTTAAGTGTTATAAATTAATACCTAAAATGTTATAAATTAACAGTTTAAATGTTAGAAATGAATGGTCAAGAAGTATAAATTAATGGCTTAAATGTTGTAAATTAATAGCTTAAATGTTATAAATTAATAGTTTGACTGCTATAAATTGATGGTTTAAATGTATAAATTAATAGCTTAAATGTTATAAATTATTGGCTTAGATGTTATAAATTAATGGCTTAAATGTTATAAATTATTAGCTTAAATGTTATAAATTAATAGTTTGACTGTTAGAAATTAATGTATAAATTAATACCTTAAATGTTATAAATTATTAGCTTAGATGTTGTAAATTCATGGCTTAAATGTTCGAAATTAATTCCTAAAATGTTATAAATTAATAGCTTAAGTGTTATAAATTAATGGCTTAAATGTTATAAATTAATAGCATAAATGTTATAAATTAATTACTCAAGTGTTGTAAATTAATGGGTTAGACGTTATAAATTACTAGTTTCAATGTTATTATTTGATATTTTTTTTTTTATTTACCTTATGTTTAAGTTCCTTTCCGATGTTCACTCTCCGGGAGTTCAAGCACGAAAAAGCTCGCGCGCGATTTGCGTGTTCCTTATATAACTTAACATGGTGTCGGGACGTTAATCAAATGGTAACGATTTTTTGACACAGCTGGAGGTGGTCTTTTCATTATAACAAAATCAAATTGAACAATTTCTGAATTTTTATCGTAAATTGGCGTCTTTAACGATTTAATACGATATCCATTTTTCCCATTTTTATAGTTTCTACAAACTAAGACTAAATTCACACTTCTTTGATACTAGTTTTCGACTATCAATTAGTTTGAACAAAGAGGGGAAAAAGCCTAACGGCGGTCGATGACGTTACTGTGAAATTAGTTAAAGTATTAAATGATCGGACCGATAAAATTTATATTATATTATCGATATTCGTTCATTCACTCGTGCTAATTAAAAAATAAAATGTTCTTTTTTCTTGAATAACACCTATATCACTGTCTGCGATGTTTAAAATTCTTACTTAATGCTTACTTAAAATTCAGGTTCCTCTTTAATTCCTCTCAAGTGAAACGAGTAAATTTACTCGTCATAGTTGTAACGTAAAATGGCTTTTTTTCTTCAGTACCGCCCGCGTCGCTGTACGTGATACAGTTATTAATTTTGTAGCGAACAACATCAATTAATTGGCTGTAATCGCGGTTAGGTATTTCTTTGTTAAAACTATCGATCTATTAGGCTATTAGCGAGAGACTTATTGATGCCTTAAAGAATGGTTTGATTCTTATAAATTAATGTTTTACATGTTGTCCATTAATGTTTCAATTGTTATAAATTAATAGCTTAATCGTTGTTAATTATTTGCTTAAATGTTATAAATTAATGTCTTAGACGTTATAAATTAATAGCTCAAATGTTAGAAATTAATAGCTCAAATGTTAGAAATTAATAGCTTAAATGTTATAAATTGATAGTTTGACTGTTATAAATTAATGGTTTAAATGTATAAATTAATAGCTTAAATGTTATAAATTATTGGCTTAGATGTTATAAATTAATGTCTTAAATGTTATAGATTAATAGCTTAAATGTTATAAATTAATAGCTTAAGTGTTATAAATTAATACCTAAAATGTTATAAATTAACAGTTTAAATGTTAGAAATGAATGGTCAAGAAGTATAAATTAATGGCTTAAATGTTGTAAATTAATAGCTTAAATGTTATAAATTAATAGTTTGACTGCTATAAATTGATGGTTTAAATGTATAAATTAATAGCTTAAATGTTATAAATTATTGGCTTAGATGTTATAAATTAATGGCTTAAATGTTATAAATTATTAGCTTAAATGTTATAAATTAATAGTTTGACTGTTAGAAATTAATGTATAAATTAATACCTTAAATGTTATAAATTATTAGCTTAGATGTTGTAAATTCATGGCTTAAATGTTCGAAATTAATTCCTAAAATGTTATAAATTAATAGCTTAAGTGTTATAAATTAATGGCTTAAATGTTATAAATTAATAGCATAAATGTTATAAATTAATTACTCAAGTGTTGTAAATTAATGGGTTAGACGTTATAAATTACTAGTTTCAATGTTATTATTTGATATTTTTTTTTTTATTTACCTTATGTTTAAGTTCCTTTCCGATGTTCACTCTCCGGGAGTTCAAGCACGAAAAAGCTCGCGCGCGATTTGCGTGTTCCTTATATAACTTAACATGGTGTCGGGACGTTAATCAAATGGTAACGATTTTTTGACACAGCTGGAGGTGGTCTTTTCATTATAACAAAATCAAATTGAACAATTTCTGAATTTTTATCGTAAATTGGCGTCTTTAACGATTTAATACGATATCCATTTTTCCCATTTTTATAGTTTCTACAAACTAAGACTAAATTCACACTTCTTTGATACTAGTTTTCGACTATCAATTAGTTTGAACAAAGAGGGGAAAAAGCCTAACGGCGGTCGATGACGTTACTGTGAAATTAGTTAAAGTATTAAATGATCGGACCGATAAAATTTATATTATATTATCGATATTCGTTCATTCACTCGTGCTAATTAAAAAATAAAATGTTCTTTTTTCTTGAATAACACCTATATCACTGTCTGCGATGTTTAAAATTCTTACTTAATGCTTACTTAAAATTCAGGTTCCTCTTTAATTCCTCTCAAGTGAAACGAGTAAATTTACTCGTCATAGTTGTAACGTAAAATGGCTTTTTTTCTTCAGTACCGCCCGCGTCGCTGTACGTGATACAGTTATTAATTTTGTAGCGAACAACATCAATTAATTGGCTGTAATCGCGGTTAGGTATTTCTTTGTTAAAACTATCGATCTATTAGGCTATTAGCGAGAGACTTATTGATGCCTTAAAGAATGGTTTGATTCTTATAAATTAATGTTTTACATGTTGTCCATTAATGTTTCAATTGTTATAAATTAATAGCTTAATCGTTGTTAATTATTTGCTTAAATGTTATAAATTAATGTCTTAGACGTTATAAATTAATAGCTCAAATGTTAGAAATTAATAGCTTAAATGTTATAAATTGATAGTTTGACTGTTATAAATTAATGGTTTAAATGTATAAATTAATAGCTTAAATGTTATAAATTATTGGCTTAGATGTTATAAATTAATGTCTTAAATGTTATAGATTAATAGCTTAAATGTTATAAATTAATAGCTTAAGTGTTATAAATTAATACCTAAAATGTTATAAATTAACAGTTTAAATGTTAGAAATGAATGGTCAAGAAGTATAAATTAATGGCTTAAATGTTGTAAATTAATAGCTTAAATGTTATAAATTAATAGTTTGACTGCTATAAATTGATGGTTTAAATGTATAAATTAATAGCTTAAATGTTATAAATTATTGGCTTAGATGTTATAAATTAATGGCTTAAATGTTATAAATTATTAGCTTAAATGTTATAAATTAATAGTTTGACTGTTAGAAATTAATGTATAAATTAATACCTTAAATGTTATAAATTATTAGCTTAGATGTTGTAAATTCATGGCTTAAATGTTCGAAATTAATTCCTAAAATGTTATAAATTAATAGCTTAAGTGTTATAAATTAATGGCTTAAATGTTATAAATTAATAGCATAAATGTTATAAATTAATTACTCAAGTGTTGTAAATTAATGGGTTAGACGTTATAAATTACTAGTTTCAATGTTATTATTTGATATTTTTTTTTTTATTTACCTTATGTTTAAGTTCCTTTCCGATGTTCACTCTCCGGGAGTTCAAGCACGAAAAAGCTCGCGCGCGATTTGCGTGTTCCTTATATAACTTAACATGGTGTCGGGACGTTAATCAAATGGTAACGATTTTTTGACACAGCTGGAGGTGGTCTTTTCATTATAACAAAATCAAATTGAACAATTTCTGAATTTTTATCGTAAATTGGCGTCTTTAACGATTTAATACGATATCCATTTTTCCCATTTTTATAGTTTCTACAAACTAAGACTAAATTCACACTTCTTTGATACTAGTTTTCGACTATCAATTAGTTTGAACAAAGAGGGGAAAAAGCCTAACGGCGGTCGATGACGTTACTGTGAAATTAGTTAAAGTATTAAATGATCGGACCGATAAAATTTATATTATATTATCGATATTCGTTCATTCACTCGTGCTAATTAAAAAATAAAATGTTCTTTTTTCTTGAATAACACCTATATCACTGTCTGCGATGTTTAAAATTCTTACTTAATGCTTACTTAAAATTCAGGTTCCTCTTTAATTCCTCTCAAGTGAAACGAGTAAATTTACTCGTCATAGTTGTAACGTAAAATGGCTTTTTTTCTTCAGTACCGCCCGCGTCGCTGTACGTGATACAGTTATTAATTTTGTAGCGAACAACATCAATTAATTGGCTGTAATCGCGGTTAGGTATTTCTTTGTTAAAACTATCGATCTATTAGGCTATTAGCGAGAGACTTATTGATGCCTTAAAGAATGGTTTGATTCTTATAAATTAATGTTTTACATGTTGTCCATTAATGTTTCAATTGTTATAAATTAATAGCTTAATCGTTGTTAATTATTTGCTTAAATGTTATAAATTAATGTCTTAGACGTTATAAATTAATAGCTCAAATGTTAGAAATTAATAGCTTAAATGTTATAAATTGATAGTTTGACTGTTATAAATTAATGGTTTAAATGTATAAATTAATAGCTTAAATGTTATAAATTATTGGCTTAGATGTTATAAATTAATGTCTTAAATGTTATAGATTAATAGCTTAAATGTTATAAATTAATAGCTTAAGTGTTATAAATTAATACCTAAAATGTTATAAATTAACAGTTTAAATGTTAGAAATGAATGGTCAAGAAGTATAAATTAATGGCTTAAATGTTGTAAATTAATAGCTTAAATGTTATAAATTAATAGTTTGACTGCTATAAATTGATGGTTTAAATGTATAAATTAATAGCTTAAATGTTATAAATTATTGGCTTAGATGTTATAAATTAATGGCTTAAATGTTATAAATTATTAGCTTAAATGTTATAAATTAATAGTTTGACTGTTAAAAATTAATGTATAAATTAATACCTTAAATGTTATAAATTATTAGCTTAGATGTTGTAAATTCATGGCTTAAATGTTCGAAATTAATTCCTAAAATGTTATAAATTAATAGCTTAAGTGTTATAAATTAATGGCTTAAATGTTATAAATTAATAGCATAAATGTTATAAATTAATTACTCAAGTGTTGTAAATTAATGGGTTAGACGTTATAAATTACTAGTTTCAATGTTATTATTTGATATTTTTTTTTTTATTTACCTTATGTTTAAGTTCCTTTCCGATGTTCACTCTCCGGGAGTTCAAGCACGAAAAAGCTCGCGCGCGATTTGCGTGTTCCTTATATAACTTAACATGGTGTCGGGACGTTAATCAAATGGTAACGATTTTTTGACACAGCTGGAGGTGGTCTTTTCATTATAACAAAATCAAATTGAACAATTTCTGAATTTTTATCGTAAATTGGCGTCTTTAACGATTTAATACGATATCCATTTTTCCCATTTTTATAGTTTCTACAAACTAAGACTAAATTCACACTTCTTTGATACTAGTTTTCGACTATCAATTAGTTTGAACAAAGAAGGAAAAAAGCCTAACGGCGGTCGATGACGTTACTGTGAAATTGATTAAAGTATTAAATAATCAGACAGATAAAATTCATATTAAGCGTTATATTAATTAAATTAGCGTTAAATTAAGCGGTTTTCTGAAATTGTTTGTTTTAATTTTTGTTTGTTTCGTTTGTTAATTAATGTTTGTTTCAATCATCTACTAAATGATACTATTACCGGTAACTTCTGTCGTAAGCTTTTGTAATAAATTTAGAGTTTGATTGCGTTTTCATTTAATTATTTTATACGTTTGGTTTAACTTCTCCTAGTAATTTTTTTGTGCAGGTTATTGGTCGATAGCAGGGATAATAATATACAAGTAACAGGAATATTAATATATGGACGCAACGACGATTAATGATCAATCCGATGAATTTTCATGGAAATTTGGTAATGTTTAATTTATCTTAACTAAGACAGCCGTGTATAAACGATTCTATTCCTTCGTTATTTCTTTATTCGAGCATGGGTAACATTTGATATACGATTTATGTTTAATATTAAATATTAACGGATCTGGGATCTCTCGCTATTAGTGTTGCGTACTACTTAAATACGATTGCGTAGATTAATATTTATTAGCGTTGCGTATCAAATTTCGGGAATTTTCAGACCTTTTTTTATTTTTTTTTTCTTTCTTTTTTTGTAAATGATAGATATGATTTTGTTCATGACTTTTACCATTAATCGTGAAATTGGAGGCAAAAGTACGTCTGCCCGTGTCGCACAATATAGTTCTTCTGGTCTGTGACGTCATGTATGCCTGTCCTTGTCGCAAAATATAACTCTGTTTCTTCTTCCTGCAGGTGTCGACGATCCTGCATACATGCGACACAGCCTCGATGGTACTTCGTCCTTTTGGAAACCCGTACTGATTGACGTAGAAGGCAATCCTTTTTCCAAGGCACCTCTCGACGAGGGCCTTGAAGGTATTCTCCCACACTTTACTCAGTGCCGGTAGAATGCTAATTAGTCTGAATGAGATAAGGAGGAGAGGAGATCCTTTCCAGGTTTGGAAAGGAACACCTTCCCTGGACACTTTACAAATTTTTGGTATTTTAACCGTTCTAATCATAATATCATTTATCATGTTTTTAAAAGTATCCTGAGCCTACGTTCCGCTATTAATTTTACTATATGCCGAGGTATACCATCCATATCAGCAGTTTTCTTGGAGTTTAATCGTTTGACGGCTTCGTTTACTTCGTGTTGCATAGGACGCCATTTGCCGTTGACTCTCTTATTTGTAAGGTAAGGCAATTTGTCACTATGAAGTTGACCTACAAAATAATTGTGTTTCGAATTCCACCCAAGTTACCGAAGAATCAATTTCTTCGATGATTCTAGGAGCATCCGAAGGAGAGCTTTCCGTTAAAACCGAGGAAGATCCGCGCCCGAGAATACATCAAGAAAGAAGATCTCAAAGTCTCAAGAGTCAATAGGAAGGACGAAGGGCAAACAATAGGTGGGATTTTCTCAACGGCGAAAGTTTATTTATTTTCTTGGTGTTTGGTTGATAAACTATTATGTTCTAACATTCTGTACTATTTCTAATGCTGATTTATGTGTCATCGTTCAGAAATATAGTAAATAATTAATTTCTCTTCCTTGGGCAACTTACAATTAGTTTCATTATTGGACGACTTTATCATTCTTATACTTGTCTATCTCTGATAGAAAAGTAGATACGATCTGGTAGATATGAAAGATATAAATCGTGCGATGAAATAGGTTCTTGTATATTCTAACGTCACTTAAACTCAGCACTTGGCCGCATGGTGCAGCACTGGTCTGGCAACAAGCAGGTTCATAAGCGTGAACACTCTCGTTTCATTCTCCGTTGGTAATACAGAATTTAGTAATGGCAACGTTAGAAAAATGATGCTGGAAAACTATCAGGAAATAATCGTAAACCAGCCGACGGACACATTTGTTTATATTACACTTCGGCTTTCGATGATTGAATTAATTATTAATTCCTATGTTCGCCATAACAAATCCAGAGAGCGCAAGGAACACTCTGATTCTTTCCAGGTCGGTATCCGAGAAACAGAAACACGAACTCCTCCATTTATTTAATGTCACGTCTGTTCTGTTCTTGGTTAACGATATCACGTCAATCCTGTAAGTAAGTAATGTAAAAGAAGTTGTGATAAAGTAGTTCACCACTATCATGGTTAAAAAATATTTAATCTACCTACAACAGTCGATAATAGGAGATTTAACATTATGTGACTTTCGTGTCGCATGCGATGTTATCGGTGTCGTATAGACTAAGAATTTGATTATCAAAGCTGAATTTGATTATGAAATTATGTAGAATTAAGATATAAAATCGGATATTTTCTAATCGAAAACGAACTACGTGTACAATATTCATCCATTCTTACCACTAACGATTAATTAGAACAGTAACACTAAGTAGAATCTGTCATAGAGAATGTAAGTGAAGGTTAAGTCAGCTATAATGAAAGAGAAACGGAGTTATTTTTGGAAATAAAATCGTCTAGTTAAAGAGACTTTACGTTACTTCGTTATACATATTATCAAAAAAGAATGCGAAAGCTTTTCTCTGAATCTAATATTGATCTATAGTATCAGGAGTCTGTATTAACGGGAGTCTCGCTGTAATCTAATCCATTCTGATTATACATTTGAAAACGTAGCTAATTAGCTTATATCTTTCGCTATATAATTCGTAATTGGATCATGGTTATTAGATGCAACCTCTGACAAAATGTTTTTAATAGAGCGCAATAACACCAATTAGGTTCTTAAAATGGGCAAAAAGATTAAGGGTGGCTTGGTATTAAAAAGAATGGCCTAAAAGTTGCGATATTGTAAATTAATCTTTGAAAGAAGTGAAGCGCATTTGCTTAAAAAATATGATGAATTAATAAAGTGACGCTAGATTCCTTATAAATCTTAGCGACTTTGTCTATTTTATATAATTACGCGTGATAAAAAGCTTTTCGTCAGATGTAATATAATAATTGTAAATTAAATAATAATGATTGGCCAGGTCGTTAACCACGTGGAGGTTGTTGCTCACGGAGACCTATGTTTTATCCCCTACAGTTTTCGCACACAAAAGTTTATTCGTTTTTGAATAAATTCTTCTTTTGATACGTGTTTCGTTTGTGCAAATCTTTGATCGTCGTGCGATCAATTAGTAAAAGGAGTTTCAAAAAGAACCGACGCGACGCATTAAACCGACACGATCGAATAAAACAATCGACAGAAAGAATTATCCGTACTCTTCTGCTGTATAGCATCGTGTTCTATTATATTGATCAAAATTGTGAAAACTTAACGCAATTTCAATTTCAATTGGATGAAAAATCAAAAATTCGTTTCAAGTAAAACAATTCGTTGCAAGAACGAAAATGGAATTGATCAGAATCATATGATGTGCTTCTAATCAACTAATTTCGTATCATCGATATCTATTAATCGAAAAGTCTTGTAATATTCTCTGAATCTTACTTACCTGATCAATAATTAACTGATATTTTCCTTTTATACGATAAATTTTACTTTTGCTTTTTACTATTGAAAATAGTTGTAACGAAAAAAAAAAAAAAAATCCTTGAGCATCGATATACCATGTGCTAAAAAAGCTGCGTTTAGTTAAAGTTGGACAAAGCTGATAGTATCATCCCTTGTATTATATTCCACTGTTGCTGTTCAAGAATTCCAAGTATGCGATACATACAACATATTCGATTTGATTTCATTCTGTTCGAAAAAAGGCGACGTATTAATCGAACGCAAAAACTGTTCACGGTCCGTGTCGTCTTGGCCATGGACAATTCCGAATCCGGAATGAATTGTGAATGGATCGAGAGACAATAGTAAAGGGGGATGGCGAGGAGCTGGGCAGCTCGGTTGAAAGGAGGCGGCGGTCGTCGGTGGTGGCTGTAGGCAGAGAGGGAAGGCGGATCGGGGGTGAGAGAGCCAGTGGAATGGCCTGAACTGGACAGCACGTGGACTACCTACTTTTATATCGCCCGGGAAATAATGGGATTCCCATCATGAAGTGGATTTCCCTCGGGAGCCAGTGGACATCGATGCACGCGTCAAGAGATCCTACACCGCCACCCCCGCCATATCCTATCGGTCTCCTGCAGCCGACCGACGTTCATCGTGCTGGTCCACCCTCGCTCGTTCACCTGTCTGATCAACCCCACACTACTCACTGTGCCACAACTTGACGCGTTCACCTGATTTTCGAGAAATCAGAGATATCGTTTGTTAGCACTATTTGCTACTAGACGAGGCACGAGTTTCTTCAAACTCGAGATCGGGAATAACCGATTTTCCTGGGTTCCTGGTAGTTGAAGGATAATTTGTTAGAAGATGGAGATGAAGATGAAGGTTTAAAGAAATCCTTTTTCCGAGATTGAATCTTGAAGTCTCGATCGGGAGAGACTGAGGCAATAAGTCGGACTGTGTTAATCTTTGCGGGTAGGTTCACGATCGTTGGCCTCAAGCACGCTATTACGTGGATATGGAAGAACAACATGTACAAAATCGCATACATATGGCTTAAGAGTTTCGAATCTGTAACCTTTTCGTTTGTAAAACCAATTGCGAACGACAGAACAATGTTTTCTCTTTTACCGAATTTGATCTATTGGCAAACAACATATATACCACGATATTGCCCTGATCTGACCTAACAACGGTAACGTTGAAGATCATCAAGGTCCTTGAATTTTCAGTTGGTGCAGCTTTCGTGTGCTCATTTGGTACGCTTTGCACATCGTGGCCAATCTTTGTCCAAGCTACTTACATCATATTCATACGCAATGCGATAATATACGCAAACGTCATTTTCATTATAATATGGTAGACAGTAATCGTCGAATTACCGCTGGATTTTTCAAATTACTTAGGAAAATAAATATAGTACAATATACGTTTGTGTTGTACAAGTATTGGTATAAATTTTAAAGAAGAAAGTTTTGTGCAGGTTACCCGTAGTTGTTGAAAGAGTCATAGGACAAGGGATGAATAATCTATTGGCAGAGAAGTATTCGTTTTGCACAGACTTCGTCCGTCTATTTATCAGAACTGGCTTGCTGTCTGATAAAATCGAAAGATCGAAAGATCGAAAGACTTGCTGAATCTCAACCTGTAACCGACATACTACACTCTGCGTGAAAACTAGCCCGTGAAGTAAACTTAAAACGGCTGAAATCGCTTGCGTAGCTATATGGAGTATCGGGATGGGGCTGACTGGGATCGATCGGTAGCGAAAGAAAAAGGCGGAGTTCTCCGGGCGCGCGGCTCAACTTGATAAAGGATTCCATCCCATGCCGGGGCGTAAGGAGCGGCCAGTATAAAATAAATATGTGCGACGGCCAAGCGATGTTCCACCTTCCTCCTCATCTCCACACCACCTTGATCCCTCCCTTTCCTTCCCTTGCAGAGCAACAGCGAACTCAGCTTCCCGTTCCGGCGGCAGCTCGCAGGGGCTTGGAACTCGCGCGTGTTGCCGGGTAATTGATTTCTTTGATAGCGGCCGCACGAAAGGAACATTGTAGATGCTTCGACTACTGGGCCTGGAGAGGGGATACGAGCGTACCGTTCGCGATCTACCATCCCCCTGGATCAATGGATATCTCTGCGCCGGACAAGCCCCTCCAACTCGCCGTCTTGCCTCCACGAGGATGACCAATAACAAACACCGGCACTTCTCTCTCTCTAATGGAGTTTTTACCGATAAAAAATTCACTCGGCTTCCTCCTTTTTGCCCGGGGACCTGGTCGCTTTACTTCCTCCTCTCGACCACCGGCTCGTCTCCCACACTAGCCTGCGAAACCCACTCCCTCGCCACTTGGTCCAACAACAACGACGACGACGACGACGACGACGGCGCGGCCCGACGACGACGACGACGACGACGACGACGGCGCGGCCCGACGTCCCATTTTCTAGGGAATACTTACACGCCGACACCTTTGGTCCGTTCCTCGGTGTCTCGTCGAGAGTGGCCCGCTGGCGGTGTGCATGGTCCACTGAAACGGACCGTTATATCGTAGAAGGGGATGGGTTTTCTCTTCCTCGTTTCGCTAGGTTGCACGACTTTTGAGATGGAATAGAGGTATTTGTGTGTGTGTGTGTGTTTCGCGATTTCTGCGGAAGAGTAGATATCAATGTAGCCAACGATACTGTTCAATCGTGAAATATACGATGAAATATCATCGGTAATTTAATGTCTGAGCAATATTCGATAAAGTATTGGTAGTAAGTAATTGAATCTTGTAGAAAAGTTGCAGATAACCGCAGTTAATCTTAGTATCTCTTTCAACCATAATATAAGCGCAAAATATCTCAATACTCCGATATACATATGTGTGATATATGTGACATAATAAAAGAAAAAAAGAGAAAAAGGAAAGAACGGTAAAATAATGTTCTCTTGGTTAAGCTATATTCTATGCTAAATATTTATATTCGTACAAACTCAAACTCCAGAGCTCTATAAGATCAGAGTATATAGGTATTTATAACTTAAAAAGAACCTCATTTTCGAAGGTTCAAAATCTTTTCCTCTTGTGATTCCTTATTTCGTTGATATCGAAGAAATTTGAAAAATAAAAACCGATAATTTCAACTCGTTTATGACGAATTTTTCTCTCTTTGAGATAGTTTGCGGTCGTCGGGAAGATGCAAAGGATTGGTTGGTTTAGTTCGCGTAACAACGAGTTGGTGGTGCTGACGGCATGTATCGATTGTTCCGCGATATAATGCCAGCCACGCACATGTGAGACCGCGGCCGCGCAACTCCCGTCAAGGGGATGTATTCGTGTATCCAACAGCGCCGCGTCGCGTCGCGTCTTTTCCAGCGTGTTTTTTATTCAGCCTATGCCCCACCAGTTGATACGTCCCAACCTGACGAGGGATAGGTAAGTTGAGGTGGCGCGCGGCCAGTTTCTCGGATCGCTTGCAACCCCTATCTCTTCGATTATCACTGAAACGGGGAAGAAAAGATAACGAGAGATATTAGCTTACACGTCCTGATAAACCGGCTGGAGATGTTTTATGCGAGTCCGTATTTTTATGAATATAATTCGAGAAACGGTACCTAGGCAGAGACTTGTTACGTTCGTTAAATATTATTGGGTTGCTTCTCCAAATAAGATTTTAATTGAGCGTTGCGCCTTTGAAATAGTTGGTGAAATAGTATGGAGATTTATAAATCTCCAATATATTCTTAAGAGATTGTTGAATGGACTTTCTCGACAAGGAGAATGATATTTCCTGGCGTTGACTTTTGCTTTCTTTCTCTTTTCTCTTTTTTCTTTTGACGAAATTAAGAAACATTTAGTTATTATGTCTATGCTCGATATATTTGGGATTAGACTCACGATCGATCAAACGTTCGATTTATCTTTCGGATTCTTCAAGAGTTCAGCTGGTATAGAAATCGAAAAATTTGCAAAAGACGGAGTTGCCGAATATTTCGATGATTAAACGAAACTCGGCAGAAAGTAAGATATTCGAAGAATGAAACAAAAATTCCATTGAATCCGTAGCCTCCGATTGTTTTCAATTTTTGTCAATGTACATATTATACATGTATAAACATAGGTAAGTTGACGAACTTATATAACTATGTATAGGTAAGAAAACCAACGAACAAAGATCCGTGGTGAAAACGCAAGGGAAGGTGAACTGGTGAACGGTGAGAGAAGGTGGATCGAATCGAAGAGTGAGCCGTCGAGCAACTATCGGGCCGTGGATGGTCCAGCTTGTCGAGAGTCGAGGGAGTCCGTGCTCGAAGGAGGTCGACAAGCGAGTAGCGTCGGCGCTGCCCTTGCAAGCTTCCTCGTGTATTGATCCTCATAATTCGGGGGGTTGGAGGGTGTCGGCGGAGTGGGTGGCAAAGGGAGGGTTGAAGAGGGTTGAGGGACGACTGGCGGGGCTGAGCCCCACCTCGACGGCCGAGAAACGTATGCGTTGGGGGTGGCTGAAATGCCGGAAGAAAGGAAGGAGCAAGGAAAACCGGAGTAGGGTAACTTGGACCAATAATAATCCGCTCGCGTTATGATAACATCATATCATAGCTTGGTTCATATCGTGCCATTTTATGATTGGACCTTGGCAATATCCAATGAGCTCGCGTAACCAGTTTCGTTCATATTCGTATGCGCTGCCTTCTACTTCCACTTGGAAACTTACCCTCTTCAACCTGACTTCTCTGAAATCTTATTGGTAGAAGGAACTTTTCATCCGTTATACCTATAAAGTAAAGTAAATAATTATCAATTATAAAGTAACGGAAATATTGAAATGAAAAATTTCAAACTAAAAATTTTAAAAATTTCATAATATTCGAATTAACAACAAAATAAACTGTTCTCCATTACAGACTTTGTAACCAAGTATATAAACTATACGATATTACCTCTAATTAACACTAATGGCCCGTATTTTTTATTCGTCTATGATTTAGCTATTAAAACAAAACTGGAAACTAACAAAGTAAGAAAGGTAAGGGAGGGGGAGGGAGGGAATGATAAGTAATGATCGGGATGATAAGAAAATAAGTCTTCGTAAAAAGATTTATGACTCAGATTTTGAAAAATACCTAATAACGTTTTGATAGATTTGAAAACATCGAAACAGAAAAACAAAATGGACAACGTAGGAATTAAAAAAAGTAACGCTAGCCAGTATCTATGGATTTGCTTCCCCATCTACTACCCTTCGACTTAAAGTTAACAGCCCCTGATGTTTAGGTATTTGAATCGATCTTATGTTACAACCCTGTCACGCGATTCCACCACGTAGTTAAATAAAATGTTTCCCAGAAGAACTGTTGCACTATTTGTTTTCTAGTTTGTTTTCTCAACAAATTATAATAATTCGCATATCGTAGTTTAACTAAGAATGCTTATACTAATTATCTATTATTTGATACGCACAACATTTATCATATCAGAATGGTATGCTTTTGCGAGATATTTTCAATGGTTCTGTTGAATTACTTGTTGAATCATTCTTCCGATTACTGGCAAATACAGGTGGAGAATTATTACAATTTATCGTTCATTGTTGCTTTCTAAGAAATTATTTATTGCTCGTTGCAATTTGACGACGCGCGACGCCACGCTTGTCCAATCAACTCCGATACAGAATATGTGCCGTACAAGGTATAAAGCGTTACAGCCTCCCTCTTCCTGGGGAATTCACGTTAAAAATAGTTTTTATCGATATCGTTTGAGTTTCTGAAAGTAGGTGCTACGTGACTTTGTAGATAGTACGTACTACGTAGTGTGTACAGGTACTAGCTTATTTGCTATGTGACGTCCCGACATTTTGTTCTTACACAATTAGACGGAGTCACATATTTTACTGACGGTAAGCGATACAAGTTCAGCAGGTCTTTAAAAGGACTGAATTATCTGTAAAATTACGTTATAAAGTACATATGAAAAAGTATATTCATATATATAGTTTGTTTAGGAATTCAATGTTTAAGATTAAAACCCGCACGAAAATTCTGTCGACATTTCAACTACGTGTTGTCCGAATAAATATCCTGCAGAATAGTTTCAAACGATAGACGTCGATTCGAAGCTCTTGCTAGAGTCGCGAATATTTTCGGCGCGAAACCGAAAACCATACACACGACCCTCTCGTTTCCACTCTTTACCCCTGTCCTATCAAATGCTCTGTTCAGGGAACGTGGAACGCACCCCTGCAACAATTCAAGCCCGGCCAAAGACACCCCCGGATGCATGTATTCTAGACCGGGACCGAACGACGAGATGGAGGGGGTTGGTGGCGTTCTCCTTTTCCCATCGATATTTCTTCCCCCCTACGATAAAATTCAACCTTTCAGCCGGCCAGTGTTTTACGGCCAATAGGAGGCAGGCAAGAGAATCGCAATACACGTAGCTATGGCGTTTTATTGCCGCTGGAAATGGCCCCGTATATAGCTTTCCGAGTATGCTATCGGAGGTTATTGATCCCCGCGTCCGTCAAGGAGTCCCCTGGTCTTCTAGCCGCACTGCCATGCCATCCCCCTTTCATTTCCTCCTATTCGTCCAACCCCCCCCCTCCTCCCAAACCTCTTGAAGAAACTACACCGCGATCATCTCGTCCCGACATGACGGCCTGCATTTTTCACGAGTAGCAAGATTCTGTACGGTCCGACTGTTTCGTCTGTCTCGTCTGTACAGCAGCGTGTACTGTAGCGTACGGAATGCAGGCGGACAAAGCTTGGACACGCGGG
The DNA here is from genome assembly GCF_024516045.1 of Bombus affinis. Classification (NCBI taxonomy): domain Eukaryota; kingdom Metazoa; phylum Arthropoda; class Insecta; order Hymenoptera; family Apidae; genus Bombus; species Bombus affinis. Next base: position 15,760,684 of record NC_066352.1, on the reverse strand, counting down.
CGATGATCGGTTCGGAAAGCGTTTCGTTGCGACGGGCTGCTTGTCTCGAGAGGTTGTTAGGAAACCAGTGGACAGAAGGATACGATGAGGCGAGTGCGCGCGTGCGCCTGAATGCTAACCCTGCAGCCTTCTTGTCTCGTTCGCGGGTAAAAATTCAATATTAATAACGAGGCGGGCTGAGGGAACGTCCGCAATGCGCCATGGCCATAAAACTCGGTTCGCGTTTTCAGTGTTGGCTAAGTCATAAGCCTGGCCAATGGCTGAGTCGCGGGGGGTGAACGCGATATGATGGATTTATGGATCTAATAAAAAGCACACGCGGGATTGGCCCTCGCGGAATATGACGGGCGGGGCTGCCGACACCCCGTTCAACGCAGCCACAACCGAGTCACCCCCTCGTCCGGTTTCCTACCCCTTGCTGCGACCACGAGAAGGGGAAATGGTCCCGAGTGGGGATGCAATCCTGATGTATTTCGCCTTCTCCACCCTTCTTGCCTTGCTTCCTTCGCTTGCCACCACCCCCATCCTTCGCTTGGGAACAGGTGAGACTCGAGACGAGGGGGTGAAATCGTGCTTTGCTGTGGCAAATGGACTCGACGCGACTCGACGGCTTGGGCCAGTTTTCGATACCGTTCCACGACTGTCCACCGACGTTCTGCCCTTTTGGTAGCAGGAATGGCACGAGGGGGAGGCGGCGGCGGCGTCGGTGGCCTTCTCAAGGAACTGTCCGACGAAATTTTCACTCCTAATCTTTTCTCACTGGTTAAAGATCATCTTTTTAAATTATTTAAATGTAGGAAATATATAAATATCGAACTATTTAAATACCTCTCTACTTAATATACCACTTATTAATATTCTTATTCGTCTTTCGAACATTCTCCTTAAAGTGCAAGTAATTTTTGATTAATAAAATGGTGGAATAATAGATCAAAAAAATTGCCGGCATTGAGGATTTTGATAATTTTATTCAAATTATTACTCTAAATAGGTACAATAAAGTGTGTATGTGTGTATATATATATATATATAATATATAATATATAATATAATTATAATATGTGTGTGTGTGTATAATAAATAATTTGATTAGTTTGCATTATTTTTGAAAATATTGTTGAAAATATTATTTCCTTTGAAAATAAATTGTTAAAGAAGTACGGAAACACGTTGGTAGTTATTCAGGACGCGTTCCTTTCATTTAGATCGTAATCACCGGCGAGAATTAACGATCTCTCGGTGCGCTTATACGTAAAAGGGCAATATCCCCTTTGTAGCGCTTCTCTCCCTTTTTATTTCGTTTCGCGCGAAGCTTGGCAGGAACGAGACCCGTTGCTGTACCCTAAACTTTCTCCTTCTTCGTCGAATTTGATTGTTGCTGGGAGCTGATGGCCACTCCATATCGATTTTTCCCTCTTGCTCGGTGCCTCGTCCGCTTATTTTCTATCACTCTTCGCTTTTCCCCCCTCGTTCTTTCCTGCTTCTCTCCGGATTTTTTCGCGGTGACGATGTTTGTATTGGATGTTTTGTTAAGTTGAAAAGCGTTCGCTTGGAAAGTGGATACAGAAAGTAACTCGAACATTTCAACAAATTCATTTTATTTCTCGCTACTTAGTCCTTCTTCTTGATGTTAATAAATATTTATGAATATCTCAGGTATTATTGATGTTGTATCTTCGAAGATATTCAAATGGACGAGTTGATGTATGAGCGTTGAAGTTTAACAATACACTTGCAAATATATTGTCCTAAATAATAAATATATGATAAAAATTGTCATATCTTGTATGCTAAGACAACACACAAGTGTGTGCTTATTTTTAATACTTTTCTGGAATTATTTCTATAAAAATTCATCTTAATCTCTTGGTCGTGTTGAAATTAATGAGTACGTTGAAGCGACCCAATTGTCGTCAATATTAGGCATACTTTGAAAGCTTTTCTCGTTTTTCTTCCTTACACTTTCTCCACACAGACAGACAGCGCGCGTATGTATATATAGGAGCTTGATTTATGAAATTACTAAAAGAAGAAAAATTATGTAAAATAAAAGGAAAGGTGGAAAAGGAGAAATAAGGAAACAAAGGCGTGCGCGTAGACTGATCTCATTCGGCGCCTCAGCCAGTGAAATCTTGAAGCAAAAATCCGGCCGATTAAAATCCCCAGAAAGAACTTCCCCTTATCTACAAGGACGGGAAGCTTCGAGCAAACTTGGCCTGCCCTTTGTCCCGGTTTGAAGGTGGAATTGTGAGTTACTCGAGCGTGGATATAGAAAGATAGACAAACGATGCCGGCTCGTCCGGCGATGAGGGTAGCTCAACTACCCGGGGATGTTTCACGAAGATGGGGTGGAACTTGCACAGATAAATAATATGTCCGTGCCATTCAGCCGGGGGGTAATTAATTCGTATAATATGCCGCAGTTAAGTCGGTCATCTGTCTGCCCCTCTCGTAGGGAGAATCTCACCCCTTACCTCTGCAACCACCCTTCACTTGGTCGCTCAAAGGTTGAACGATATACGCGCTTCGCCTGATCCTGGTCGTAACAACCTGCAACAACAATTCCATTCTGGTTATTCTGGGAGTTTGGCTAGAAAAGGAAATTAACTGAACGAAGCTTAGAAATTTTCTTTTTTCATGAGAACATTGTTGACGATTGGAAGTGGTTTTACCGAGGATCTTTCAAGTCTCGTAAATGTGATTTATCATATTGTTTATTTATCATGGATAGGTATTTAACGGCAATGGGCATTTAACGACGTTAGTGACGTTCCTTAAGACAAGACATCTGTGCGAGTATTGCGATAACATATTGCACAAATATTAAAAATATCGGATAATTAAGTATGACAGGTATAAGAGATGAACTAATTACAGGCAATAATTACGATGGCTTCTTTCATTTATCCTACTCATGATCGGTATCGCGATAAATGAATCACCGATTAATTATTAATTTGCGTTCCAAGTTGATAGAAGTTGCAACTTATCAAGGACGAAACGCGTTAACAAAATGTCCGGTTCAGGCCAGAAAAGGGGAGGACTCGGAAGAATCAAAAGAATCCCCATCGAGGCGAGGAGAGAGCCGTGAGTCGCCTGAAACTCCCTCCGAACTCGTCGTATCTCGCTTATTTATCAAGCAGGTCCTCCACGACAACGGGCGGGATAAATCTTTAAAAACGGCCCGCGTTCACCGGGGCCGCTGGCGAGCATAACTCACCCCTATCTGAAAATACATAGGTAACTCTCCGGTTTACAAGTAAACTGTTTACAGCGTGTTCCTCGGTCCGCGGGCCAGCCATCTTCTCCTCTCTCTTTCTCTTTTCTCTCGTACTCGCGGATTGCTGAGCATAGGGCAAACTCCACGTGGCGCTCGCTAGAGAGGGTAACAGGGTGTGCGAGCCGTTTCAGGCCGCCTTATCTAAACGCGTTGAGTTTTCGTCGAGGTGAGAGTCGGAGTTGGGGTCCCGGCATTGCTTAGCCGTTTATTCTTCATAGCCTCTCGAGCTGGCTGGCTGCTTGAACTACCGGAAGCAAGGGCGAGATCAAGATATAACTTTGCCAGATCGGAGCAACAGACTCTCCAATCTTGTCCATATTCACGGTTTGCCTGAATTTACCTAGATTAAACATGGCGAATTCAGTGTTTCACAATTGTTTATGGGAATTGAGGATGAAGCATACTTTTATTATAGGCGAGCGTTGAGTCTTTCGTGTTCTTTGATTGGTTTTTCACATAAGCGTATTTTCCTATCGTTAAAATCTAAATGCTATCACATGTTTGTGGTAAATACGAGAGGCGTGATGTTTCATTTCAATTGTATGTGTTAAAATCCGTTGAAGCGTCAATAGTCTTCTTATTTGTCAAAATAATAGTTTAACAATGCAAGTGACGAAAAAATTTAGCAACAGCGGCAATGTTAAAACGATCGACAGAGAATCAGAGAAACCAAATAATCTGTTATTATATGAGATAGAATAAGATTAAAGGCGCACATATCAGCTTCGGAAAGTGAAAGTGAAGTTGGCAAAACTTTGGCAAACTCGATAAAAATAATGATTTTTTTAGCTGATTCGTTAATCGATCAATGTAAGGATTATCGATTCTATATAAGGTTGGAAATTTGTTGTTTTTATTCTCAATCGAATAAAACGTTCCAATTATTTCAAGCTTGATAAATAAATTACAACGCGGTTTGTATTCTCTCTGCAGAAACCCTTCGCTTCAGTCAATCCGATCGACAAAATAATGCAAGAAAAATTCGATTGAAACCTACTGATTATTAGAATGCCTAATTTATATCGTGTGCAGTGTACAAAATTTATTCGTGCGACTTTCGCACAACTATAACGATAAATCACGATTAAGTAGTTAAATATCATCAAATTGAATTTAAATTTCACACAATTTGTTGTTTAATGGTCGTTCGGGTTCCACGCTTGTGCAGCTACTTTAAAATGTAATGTTTGCCGTATCACGAATTAAACAGCAAAAATTGATAATACCTGTACATAAAACAAAAATTCGAACGCCGCATTTTTTTATCGTTTGCTGTTTTATGTGTCTGGAAATATGTAGTAATTCTCGATTCTCGAATAAAGTTCGTCGATAAAATATGACGAGAGAACCTTCCGATCGATCCAATATTTTTGCATACCACGCCTGATATAAGCGCTGATACAATCTTATGAACTAGAAATCTGCGTATCCTACGTATGAATAAACATCCATAATCTAATTAAGAGTGGGTATATGTATTTACAATATCAATTGCTGGAATATGATGGCGAAATAAATGGTATCCGGATCTGATCTACGCCGGCTCGTAGTCTGGTAGGGGTTGTTTCACAGCGATGAGGGTGGTTGGGTGGTGGACGGGTGGTGGACGGGTGGTCGAGGCAGGGGTAGAGCGGAGAAGCGGCTCTTTAATGGCCGGATCTCGGAAATTGTGCGCACATATATCTGCTGGCAGATTTATGAAAGTGCTTTTCTTCTGAAGTGGGGAAAGCTGCTGCGTCGCCGCGGCTGCTGCTGTTGCTGCCCCTGGCTTTGGGGTTGCAATGGCGCTGGAGAAAGAGGAAACACTCTCCTTGTCGCTGCTGGTGTGCTGCTGCTGCTGCTGCTGCTGCTGGTGTGCTGCTGCTGCTGCTGCTGGTGGGTTCCTGGCGAAGGAGGAGGGGAAACGTACGCTTTACACCCCTCTAGATCTCGAAGCTGCGCCTTCGCTTGCTCTTGGTTCTTCCACCCCGCCAACTCACCCCCCCCCTATCGCTACCCTTCAACCACCTCAAACCCACCTCCCAGTCCCAAAGACCTCTCTGACTCTTTCTTTCTCCTCCTCCATCGGCCCGAACAGCTTACGTTTCTCTCCTTCTCGCCTCCGTTCCCGTCTGTTTCCCTTCTCTGCCTCTGTCTCACATCGGTGTAATTTTCCAGTGGGAGATTTATGCGACATTAAGGTGTGCGTTGTATACCTTACCGCCGCGCCGCCTTCCGCCGCGCTGATTTATCGAAATATTTGCCGAACGATACTGCCGTGCCGTTATTCTCACAGAGGGGGGGGAGGGGGAGGGGGCGCAGCCGGGTGTGTTTTACTCTTCGGCTTATTCGCTTGGAAACCATCCCACCTCCTCCACCAGAAACTTATGGCTCATGATTCTATTCCTGATTTTCGAGACTCGTAATTTTCTGATCACTCGGATCTTGGAATTTATGAGAGTATTTTTATTCGTGTATATCGCACAGAGTGTATAGATAAACGGAGATTTTGAGAACGTACGATTATAGATGTCTAGGCGTTTACTTATAGGGGAAATTTAGGAGTGCGAAAACGCGTAGAATGGAAGTAGTGTGTAAGAATGTGTAAGAATGTGTAAAAACGAGAAATAAATACAAAATATTCAAAGTATGTGTACTTGATGCTCCTTGTAACATTTATTTATACATTTATGAGCAAAGAATTACTCATTTCGCCATTTTCGTTCTTCTTCTGTGAAATTGCGGAATCGTACGAAACAGCGTGGCAAATATAATCGCTACAATTTGCCCCGCCATTCGTCCTCCGTTCACTTTCTCTTCCACAACACGCTCGATTCCGCTGGAGAACAGCCGGCGTGGATGAAAATCCGAATGAAAATAAAAATGGGAATCGCAGTTTGATTTCCACTATGGCCATCATCCCCTTCATGCCTCTCGGCAGTTTTCCGTTATACGGGGGAAGGTTGCTCGTTTGAATGCATCACGATCCTGAATCGGTGTAAGTATAAAACAAAGCCTAGAGCCTGGAGTTCCAACCCCTCTCAGGCCTGTTTCCAGGCATGTGCGCGCTTTAGGGTCGCTCCTTCGCTCGATTTCCCGATGCTGCGTATAAATTGATACGCCAACGTGGCGCGCGGTGGGATTCGCGTAAACCGCGCTTCCCTTTTTAAACGGCCGATACTCCGCGGGGGTTGCTGCGTAATTTCCTCCCATTAAAGGCCGGTTTCTTTGTCGACTCCGGCCAAAGTGTGCTTTTCGAGGTGAAAAACGATGTCGGCTTAAATTTTATAGCTTATTACATTTACATCTTACTGTTAGGATATTTTGGCGAACGTACAACCTTTGCGAATGAAAATATTCTTGCACGGAGGATGCATTGAAATTTACGATTATTTTAAGAGAAAGAATCTTCACTAGTGAATATATGTTTATCGAAGGTATAATGTGGTAAACTGAAATTTTAATGAACAAGCTTTTGAAGCGAATATGCCCGATGATGGAAAGTGGTGCGCAAGTGGTACAAATTTGTAATCGTTCTTGAAAGAGGTATTAATCCTTTAAAGGTCAAGGTTTTTAAATGACGAATCACTTTGTACCTCGTAGCCGATTAAACCACGTAATCATTTCAGATTACGAATTTATTCGCACAACTTATCGTTACCTACCATTGTTCGAATTAATCACGGTGATATTTCTATTAGGCAGATAGAAGAGTATTCGTTATCCGACATGTTTGAGGCTACAGAGTTTCAGGATCGACGAAATTGTTTTAAGAAATTTGTCTAACGTAACGTAAATGTTTCATCGTGACTCAAGAATAAAAGTTTTCAGACTTTGTATTTCTAGTTCATATTTAAATAAACATTCTTCAACTAGGTATAAAAAGCTTCGTCCTTTCTTGTGCCTGCACCTAACTTCATAATTAACTTGATAGTTCAAGTAATTGTACTTCTTCGAGTCTCGAAAGCAGTTAGATTTCTGGCGTTAAGAACCCAAAATTCATCGCGTTCTCACGTTAAATGAGACAGTTGTTCTAGCGATAACGAAATAAGATAGACGAAGAAAGACGATACAGCGATTCGTCGAGGCATTAGAAACCGATCGCAGATGGCGAAGATCATTCGTTGAGCGCAGAATTTACCGGAGCAGAAGTAACAGCTGGTGTGCTTGTGACAGCAGCCCTGTATCCTCCCTAACCGAGCCCCTGCAGCCTCACGTTTTCACCGCAACTCACCCCTTCTCTGGATCTTCTAGACGTTTCGCTGTACCTGACGTTTGCAATCTTGCTGAACTCTTGGAAAATTATAAGTCCAGACGATCCCGTTTTCTGCGATGGTTTACGTTCGTGGACAACTAACGAACCATCGTGCGACTTTCGTTCCTTCCGCCTGTCTTCTTCCACGAGCTTAAATAAGCTTGTCAGTGTTGTTGGTGTTTCGTTTTTTTTTTCCTCTTTTCTCTTTATTTCTTTTTTCTTTTTCTTTTTTTTTTTTTTTTTTTTTTTTCTTTGACGCAAAGGAAGGAATTTATCGAGTGCTGATATCTATTATATTTTACATTTTACATTTTACTTTTTAAAGACGAATAGGTGTAAGAGTGGTAAATGGCGTAGAAGCGGAGATTTTCAGAAGAAAGGTAGTAATCGCTCATCAGCGGAGCGACACAACTAGAAGAAGTAGATTGTGTAAGATGTTGACACGAAAAAGAGAAATGTTGAAGGTAGAAAATTATTAACCCTTATATAACGTTTTTGTTTGCATGTTTTTTATATCCCACCTAACACCTAATTTACATTTTACTTTACTTAACTGTAATTAATGAAATTTTTCGTCCTTACGTTTAAATATTATGTTATGAAAAAATGTCGAAATAAGACTGGTTCTTCTATATTACGCATCGTTGTTTAATTGTTGTTTAATATATGAGTAGCGCAACGTGGTTACGAAATCGAGTATGAATGGACCAACGGTGAAACGTTATTGGTCCGTTAGTCCATCAGATGGAACCAACCCTTAGCTCTGAAATATCATCATATCTCGCCGATGATACGCCCTCGCGGTACGCTCCACCCCGAGAGACAATAATTTAAGAGCAGCAGGGTTGGCCGCAACCGCCATTGCTCGTGAGAGAAAGGGGGAAAAATGAAGCTCTGCATTATGATGATGGGTCCATTGAAATTGTTTACTCTAACACCTTAATCAAATGACCAGTTTAAATAGATACGTAATGTAAAAATATGTATCATTATCTAACGACACGAATATTGTAATGTTCTACAAGTATTTATTAGTAAGGTATATTTCCGTATAGATAATAGTATTGTCACGTGACAGCATCACTACAATAGTATTATATTTGTTTTTGTTATTTATTGTATCGTAGGATATTGTATTAAAGAAATATATCATACGATGGTAATATCACAGTAGTAATACAAGTAATTTGTTCGTTTCGTTAAATCTCTAAGGCAATGCTTCGAGTGAGAAATGTTGGGTGTTTGCGTGTTTGCAATGATCGATATTCCGTAAAGCAGTATTAAAATTTAATAAAACGCCTGAAGATAAACGCGTCATAATTGAACGAAGAATAGAGGAAGAGCAAAATCTTGACGTCACCAAGGAGAAATCTTTGGAAGTCTTGGAGGCCGCTAGGAATGCCAACCCTCCAGTCTCATTAACATCTTGCGTTTCCATCAACCCTTTACACCCCCGTGGTCCAAGGAGGCCGTCTTCATTCGTGCCAACTTCCTTTCATATCTTCGCGCGGTGGAATACGTTTTCATATACCTATTAAAGGTACACGTATTATATCTCTTTGTAAAGTTTAATTTTAATTGTAATTATTTTATCTCTCATCTCTCGTAATAACATTCTGTCTTAATTTCTCATCGTTCTTAAATCTCTGTCTCTGTCTCTGTCTGTTTCTATCTCTCTGTATTATATAAAATTCTTGCGACTTTCAATTGCATTATATGTGTATATATGTGTGTATTCATTTCTACAATGTAATAATAATTCCGTAATATTTCCCAATTGTAAAATTTCGTATGGCAATTGACGCTTCTTTGAAGTTGAGAAGAAAATTTTCTGTCATATATATTTTTTCATCTTCAGCCCGTGAAATAAATATTTAAATTCGACACGAAGATTTGCTGAAAGGAACAAGGATTTTAATCTGTAGGTTGTCTGTCGAGAGTGTCTTTCTCGTCTTCCAGAGAACTCGAGGATTTTATAATAGATGAGGATCGTGCCTCCAATGTTCAAGGACCCATCCATCTTCAATATTCAAAGATGGCACTTCAATATTCAAACTGACGGAAGCTTGCGGATGGGGCGTAGTATGCAAAGTCGGATTATATATAATAGTTATACTAAGAAGATATTATGACGATAACTTGATATAATCGTTTACTTTATCCCGACAACATGAAAAAGTATATAAGGTTATTTAAGGTTATCGAAGATTGATAAGACGATGATTGATGATTGATAAACCGTTAAGAATTAATACGCTTTAATCTTTGTATTTTAAGACCCATTTTTTATTTAATATATTTAATATTTTTTATTTGATATAAATTAATTTGATTTTAATTAATAAAATCGCTTGTCAGTCTGGTATTTATTCTTAGGAGATATTAGCCTAGATCGTGTCTCTCTTGAAATTCACGCAAATTATGGAAATAAATTTATCAAACTTTTTAATTTATTTTATAAATTAGATAGATAGAATGGAGATCACAAGAGAATGGCTGTTGAAAGGGCGAAGAGTTCATGAAAATTCCAGGACAATTTCTAATCAGAAGCGGTAATTCCAATTGTCCTGAAGGAGCGACGTAAAACAAAAACTTGGTTTCGCGAAACGAAAGTGAGAGAGCCGGTAGTACGTCTAATGTCTAAAACCAGCAGCATAGGACGGCGAATTCCTGCCTGTAGAATTTTCTTTGACGAATTAAGCTTCGCTCCCCCGAAGGAAGAGAAAAATTCAAGATGGAGAGGGAACAATAGCGGGAAATAAATTATGCAAGATTACAAAGAAGACACGGTTCGAGGGGAACACTTTATATTATCCGGGGACACAGCGGTAGCATAATTACTACCCTCCTCGACCCTCGGTTGTTCGTCGTTTCTAACCCTGGAACGGAAGAGAAGAAAAAGCGAAGGAAACGGCCCTGTTATGAGATGCGAGCTGGTTTTCTTGCCCAGCCAGTTCTCCGTGCCATTCTTCAGTAAGATTTCCCCAACGTAAACAGTCGAGGCTGGTTCCAGCACGGTACTCGACTTGATTCCACCCTGCCACCCTTCCAAACGAGCGAGCGCACTCCACTTTGTGTGCTCTCGGTCAACGGATACGCAAAACAGTCGAATTACGTGGACTTGTGTTCCAACACTTCAGTCCTCTTCTTTCTTCTCTTTTCTCTCTTTTTTTTTTTTTCTTTCTTCTTTCGGACGCTTTCGGGGTTTTCGAGAGCACTCTCGCAGGAACAAAATACGATTTTTCCTGGTTTTTCGATGTCGTTGAAGAAGTGGAAACACGCAATTCGCCAATGTCCGGCTAATGGTTCATTTACAGTAAACAGCAGCAATATAGTTTTCGTAAAATATTTTCATATCCAAGTGGACTTTGATATCCAAGACATTTTCCAATACTCACAGGCGCTAGTTCGTATAGAATAGAATAGACTAAAGCGAATATAGATAGGACATGTACATACTTAGCAAATACATGGAGGAGATATTTTTAGTAAGTATATCGCTAGAAACCCTACAAACCGATATTATCGTATTGGAATCGATTTAGATTTAAAGTTATATAATTATAAGGCACCGTCTATATATATATACTCAAAATATATACTCAATATATTCAAAATACTCATTTCCCTTTTCTTTCCAAGTACTCGCCGATTATTAAAAACAATTTGCGCTTACTAATCAAACCTGCCGATAATATATGTATCTGTTCCTGCCAGTACTGGTCGCGAATAATAAAGCGAAATTGAAGATACGTAGCGGTTTGCGTTTCGAAAATCCGTCTTCCATCTTGGAACGAGGCGAACCGAGGCGATCAGCGGTACTCGTGTCTGAAAAACGCCGGCCGGTTTATACAGAGCAGTAGAGCAGACAATGCACACGAGGCAGGCGACCGGTCGCTATCCGCCTATTTGATGTTAGTACAACAGCGGCGCCGTGTTTGCGTTGAGGCCCATATTGATTGCCACCCCTGTCGCCACCCCTCACCACTGCTACACCACCATACCCCCTGTACAGCACCGTTCCGCTCTCTATGCTGCATAGAGAGAGCTACTACGTTTCACGTATACGCTCGAACCGAAGCCTGGTGCAACGAGGTTTGCGAGCCAGGTATACCAGCAACTAGTTACTGCTACGTCAGCCGGCGATATTAACAGCGACAGCATCGTTGTCAGCCGCAGTGCTGCCGGCCTGGATTAACATAAAGCTAACGTTACGCTTCTCTTCTCATGCAGCCTCGAGCTGTCTCATCAACGGCCTAGTCCCACACTATCCATGCAACATCCTTTCAGCTATCTATCCTCACGATTCGTCCATCAACTTTCCGCACAAAGCCTCTTTGAAGAAGTCTTCCTCCTCGTCCTCCTACTTCCCCGTCCAGTACCACCCCCTCCCCCCCGCCCGCCGTCCGCGAACTGTGCAACGGTTTTGTGGTCCAAGTGTATCTATGTATAAGCGTAGGTGATACATCGTCAGCGAGAAGCTTGTATCGCGTGTCGTGGATTGATCGAACAGGGCGATGTTATTCGACGTTTAAACCATTGCTATCTATAGAGATACGCGTGTGTCTTGCAACGACATTGATGCGACTCTATGGACGAGGTTATTATTTTCTTTTTTTTCTTTTTTCTTTTTTTTTTTTTTTTTTTTAGTACCTATTGGTTTAATTTTTCAAACCTGTTAATCTTTGAGGGTGGAATTAGCGAATTTGCAAATGTTTGGATCTCAAGTTTGTTCCTAGTTTAATTACCAACGTAATTATAGACGTTATACATTATTAACCTAATTGTACCTAAGGTTTAACTAATGATTTAAAACTGTAAGCACGATCCGATATGGTCTTAAAATACGGTCTATGATTGACACCGATTGCATATGATATATCACATATGCAATTTTTTTGAATTTGCAATTTTTTCGAACAAAGGAAAAGAAGAAATACAATGTTTATAATGCTCTAACCACAACTTCTATTTAGATTTCGTTCCTGAACTTGTATTCGACAAAGCTATACATTCGTACTCGTACTCGACTTGCTAATCGAACATTGTTAGATTAAGGGAAAAATGAATGGAATTTGAACGAAATTAAGGAGAATCGAATTAAGGAAATTTGGTGCAATGGGTTCCATGATTCTCGAAATCAAGAAGCACGCATATTCGAAGGCAAAGAGCCTCTAGAGACAACACAAGCGAGTAGCAAAAAGAAACATCAAAATTGATGCGGCTTTCGGTCGATCGCTTATGGTCGTCACGGGAGCAAACTCGTTAAGGAATCAATTGCCTGGGCACGACTAAGGACTACGACTTCAGTTGGCTCTCTTTTCCACTAGCTGGACGCAACAAACTGCCTGAACGAACTCGCAACGAGCTTCGAAGAGGATGGAACGAGTGTGGTCGGCCAACACCACGCATAGTCACGCACCAATACCTTTTTCCGTTTAAATTTTAGATACGCGGACAATTAAAACGATAAACTTTGTGAAATTTGGTCTTCTTCTTTGAGATTCTTTTTGACATACTTTACTTAATACGACCTTATTTTATTGCATTCATGCTGATCTTATCTTCAGACTTTGTCGAATATACATATTTAGCCATTTGTCGATACGAATGAAGTATCAGTTTTCGATCGTATAAATTTTAATATACGCAATGCTATCGGAATATTCGAATTTTTGGTACAACTTTATCATATATCTATTTAAATCTTATTGATTGATGTCTCTCTATTTAAATGTATAAAATGAGTAACTGAGTTTACTAACAGCATAGATAGATATCTTTAGATATTAGTAATGAAATAACAATAAATTAAACATAAAATGCAATTTACACAGTAATTCACTACGATTTTTTTTTTCCTTTTTTAAAGATCAATGGAAAATCAAGCTCGATGCGAACGATGTTTGATTTCGATGTAAGCCAGTTTGCTGGAACTCGAGTGTTTTCAAGACAACTAGCTGAATTCGTATGAATACAAACGTAAAGTCGAGTAACTGGACTAATCTGAACTGGGCTTAATATAATTGACTGTTAAAGCGTTAATGTGATTCGGATTAGTGGAACTTGAACGACTTCAAATCAACTAGCTCGACTTACACGAACATAATAAGCTTGCAGTCAACTTATTGGAATCCGACTAACATTGGCGATCGGAAATGAGGCTTTAAAACAAAAGAGACTCGTCGGACTTTGAAAGAGCCGGTATTCAGGACATGCTCGCTCGTATCTTTTAATTATTTAGCTAAACGGCCTCGCGTTACGTTAGTTATAAATGCGTCCTCCTCTGCATGCCCGGGCAAGCTTTATGGCCCTAAAACAGCTAAGTTGGAAACAGCCGCGCCTGTCGTATAAACTGTAAAGGGATTTAACTTTCCTTTCACGACGAGAGTCCTGTTAACCGGCTCGGCGTTTCCCTCTGTCTGCCTGGCGAAAATACTGGACAACCGGCCCTCTATCGCGCTAATCCTCCGTGTCGCGGAGTCCGTTGTTTTCCCCAGCTTTCATATCCCATTAGCGACATCGTTCCCATCCTCTACGAATTGCTGAAAAAGAAGTTAGCTGAGGCTATTTTCCACGGTACTGGGTTGCCTGTGATATCGGTGGCGAGCCTACCTTCCCTTGGAGCTTCGGTCGGTCAAGCTGATCGATAAAGACTTCGAAATAGTTGACAACTATCACAATCACGATGCAGGAAAGTTGGACGTTTCACCGTGCGTTGGGAATAAGATACGAAAAGATGAATCATGTTTTGGTCAGTGAGAAGCAGAACTTTCTAGTACCGTTGGATTAGTATGATACAACAACGAAAAGACGTATCTTCGAGTTAACTGCAATGCATAGATAAAGATGACCGTTGCCTTTATAAATCAAACATATTTTTAATTTTTACTTTGTAATTTTAAATCGAGTTATTTGATCATATATGAAAAGTGTACATAGAAATAGCGTCGTCTTAACTACGGATACGAATGAAATTCACTCGATACTGTGCGTATTGTACACGTGTTGTAAGACGGTGTGTATTTTATCGTCACCAATGTATCTATACTCGAGTAGAAATTGAAGATTTTCTTTTATAAACCATCTGTATTCATTTTCTCAACTGTCGCATCAAGCCGGTTTGGCATCAATACGCGTGTAGAGACGATGTACGTTGGTCTACATAGTCTACAGTCGACGATCTACAACATGGTCTACAAATGCGGTTCGGTTGAATCGAACGACTCGAATCGAAAATGCCTTCGGTTTCTCATCGGCGCACCCCATCGAGTCTTAATAAGGAAACCCTAACGAAGCGAATGCCATAAGGTCTGCGATTTGGGAAGGTCGCGTCGCGCCGGTTCGTCCCCGCAGCGTCGAAGAAAATGATGCGTGGGTGACAAATCAGTCGATTGAGCCGCGATACCCTCAGCCGGACCGGGCAGCGGTTGAGGCTCGAAGGGGGATGGCGGGGCTGGATGGGTAGCATCGGATTCTATCTTCACGTATTGATCAACGCCTCGCCACCCTCTACGGGGTGAAGCCCCGATCGCCACCCCCGCAGTTGCCGGCCGCAGCACAGGCCACTGGACCGACCGCCGGACTTGCTTGCGCGTGTGCGTGTCCATATAAACGCGCCTCATCTCCGTCCTTTCTCCCACTGCCGTTTCTCTCTGTATGAGTTCCAGCCTATGTGTGCGCTATACATATATACATATACATAGACAGTGACCGCCTGAACTGAACGCCCCCGGCTGGACTGGCGTTAAGTACCCTACACACGGTGAGACTTGCCTCGTCGTACGTAGCGGGACACCAGACTCTCAGATAATAATCGACCGGTTGAAACAGTACAAGCTATATCGTGTTTTTTCTTATACCTGTGTTTCCATATATCTAGGTTTATTAACGCACGAACGTATTAATACAGTTTGTAGTAATTTTCCATGCACGAATAATCGGAAAGTCTGGTAACTATTTACTTTATAACCAGCCTTTAATTGTTGTATGCCTCGTTTTGTACCTAATAATTGTGTCTAACAATTTACGTTACGTTACGTTACGTTACGTTACATTTGGCAAATTATCGTATAGGAAACGACGTGGAAAAAATGGATTAGTTTAATTATTCCGATATAGATATCAGATGGAATGGTAACCGGTAATCATCTGCGATATTGAAGTTTTAGAAATCAACATCTCGAAGGGTTCGAACTCGCGGAACACCCTCAAAACCCAGTCTCCCTGTTTCTGGTCTGAAAACAACTATTCCAAAACATTCTTCAAATTCCTCGACCAAGAATCGATCTCGTCAATCGCATCTTGTGAATAATCGTTTAAAACGCGAAGTACAATAGAAATATCTCGGAATGGCGGTAAAAAGGCGCTCGTTTCGTTTGAAAAGTGAAAGCAACATTATCGTTATTACCTTTATTACTGGACAAGCAGAAACCTTTGATGATTCGGAAAAAGTATGACGATTCGCTGACATAATCTTTATAACGCCATTGTAAGATAAAATATCCTACTTGCATCTTTAACGTTAATTTAGAATTATCTAATTGCATAGAATTATACGTACATAGGCCACCATGCTATAAACTCACAAAACTCGTCTAATTGTCTATGAAACAGTTGGCACGAATAAACTAACATGCCCTGAAAAGCACGCGACGGCATTCTACTTCTTTCGAAATGATCCAAGACAAGAAGAAGAAGAAAAGAAAGAAACGAAGGAGACGTGATGGACAAGAGATATTGTCTAACGATCAAAGGTCTTCCCCTTCTTCTCGTTCTTAATCTGAAGCTTCTTCCAATTTGTAAAAAATCTTGGTTCGAAACGGTCTCCTCGAGAAATGGAACGAAAACTCGAAATTGAATAGAGTCGAAAGAAAAAAAAGAGAAAAAGAGAAAAAGAGAAAAGAAGAAAAAGGGAGAAAAGAGGAAAAAAGGATAATAAAGAAAGGTAGAAACGTTTAAATGTAAAATACACTTCAAAGCTTCCGCGGACGGAAATATCGAAAAACCGTTATCGTGACGAAATGGTTAAAAACAGCCGTTTGTCGGTACAATGTAACGAGTATTTCGTTCGAACTGCAGGCTGGTTCTCTGTGTTGCGATCAGATTGAAGCACGACTGTGTTCGTGTGAGTGCATACAAGCACGATCACCGCTATTGCTTTTTCCTTTGTTAATTACGCCGCGGCGTTCAGTTACGCCGCTCGGTTAAACCGATTATCGCGGAAATGTTATTGTCATTTTGCAGTTGCTGCAACGGGACAGCTTGTTCCTCAGAATTAACCGCAAAATATTTCAGTCTGCTCGATTCTATCGGATTAACGTTACGCTTCCCAATTTGACCGGTGTTGATCGGCTCTTCTGGCTCTTTACATGTTATAGCGTCGGTTTTCAAAAGCAGTGACACAATCTAGGAAAGTGGAATTTTCAAGAAATTCGAAATAGAGAATCTAAAGTAGAAAATTCTTAGCTTATTCGACGATTTAGCAGCGAGAGAATCTTTCTACCGCTCGTACGTAATTTAGTTAACTTGGTTAGCGTTCAGGTTTCGGAGATCTTTACCAAACTATCGTTTACTATCTGTGAAAGGAGCATTATTTTGTCATTTTTCTATACAATCGATATTTGTTATTTAAGATTTGTTATTTAAGGAGTAGTCAGCATATAAATAGATAACTTAGTATCTGTATAATCATTATAATTATAAAAATATATATTGCGAAATCTATATATTATAAATAAAAGAAAAAAGAAGAAAGAAAAGAAGTGGAAATAAAACTCCTCGTAATACAATTAGGTAAGTTTACTTACTATTTTCTTATATGTATACGCTTGTATGTATGTGCGCAACGTCCCTACAAGTACCTACAAGAATCTATAATAATTTTATCGAATATATGAATAATCATATCGAATAATTAGAAAAACGTATCTTCGATAAACTAAATACTTCTCCTACGGGGAATAATCGGGAGATTTACAGACATGAAAACGAATTAATTACCCATGGAATCAGTGTCGAAAGTTTGAAAGTTTTGCGCGGTTCGTTCTCACGTAGGAAACAGTGGGACGCTTGTTTTCTGTTCGGAATCTCGGGACAAACGAGTCGCTCGAAGGTGCAAGGTTGATCGTGAATGCTGACCGGCCTTTTTGCTCACCGTAAATTAGATTAGTTTCGGAGTTTACGGGTCGAGACTTGCAGAGGAGCGGTTGTAAGGTCGAATGGAGAAAGATTAAGAAGGAATTGCTGACAAATGAGTTACGTGTGAGGATACCGTAATGGGAATCGTTCTGTCAACTTTGTTCAAAGTTTTCGGAAACATTGGTGACCGTTTGTCGAATTTCAAATTCTGATATTGGCATGTATATATTCATTCGATTCTTTGCTTTCAAACTAAAGGACTTCTCTCTTAACCCCATAATGTAGTTTACCATTTTTTTAAACTAATATCAACTTTATTCTGAATAAAATTATATATTAACAATATTGTCGATCATGCGCTACTCTATCATATGATACTCAGCCTCTACCCTTAAACTTTCCGCCGATTAATCTCAGTTGTATGTTTCCTAGATTCATCCTTAGGAAAAATGCAGCAAGATAGTTGAAGAGAAAGAAGAAAAAAAAAAAAGAAAAAAGAAAGAAGAACAGGAGAAAGATCGCCGGAAAGTACGATTAAACAATCAATCAGGAAATTCTCATAGGGTGTCCCATCGGAATAGCGGCATTCCGTATGATCTCTTTCAGTCGGACGAGTCCTGGCCTTTTTCCACGCGGCCAAGCCTTCGTTACCGTGTAAAAAGACCGTCCGTGTACCCGATCGAATTTCAGAAGAGCGGCCACGCGAAATTCCGGGTATTTCGTGGTCGCCGGTCATAACCCTGTAGGAGAGAGCTAGCCAAGATGGGGTAGAGGCGTGAGGGTGAGTGGACCAGACAGCAGGAGAGAAGCGGAGAAGGATAGAGAAAGATAACGAAAGAGGAACGAAGCGGGAAGGAGAAACGAAGGACATAGGGGAATAGAGATGCGAAAACGAGAAAATTCAGAGATACAGGAAACAGAGAGGAAAGATGGATAGAAAATGAAAGAGGACAGGCAGGTGGAGGATAGAAAATAGAAAAAAGCGGAGGTGATTGGTAGAAGACAGGAGGTGATAGAGAAAAGAGAGGAGAAGAAACATAGAGCGGAGATGGCAAGATGATGGATGAAAAGAAAAAGATAATAGAAACGGGATAGGAAGGAGAAGAAGAAGAAAACAAGGAAGGGAAGGAACAGAGGCGAAGAGAAGGAAGCCACTCTCCGTTTCCTAATTCCTCCGAGTCCTCAATAAGTTGGCCGGTGAGGTTGGAGGTTGGAGGTTGGAGGTAGGGGGTTGACGGGTGGTGGGTAGTGGCCGGTGCGGGTTATTGGATGGCCGCCTCGCACTTGTCACCGGCGCGGCGTGTGGCTATCGCAGAAGACGGGCTATGTTGGAGGGGGTTGGACAGGGGTTGCAGTGTGTGTGTGTGAGTGTGCGCGCGCGCGCGCGCGCGTGCGTGTGCGTGTGAGTGCGTGCGCATACTATATAGTCGTGGAGGAGTTAGAAGGGCTGCAGGAAGGCATCATAGGCATTCCGTAAGACATACAGCCTTCTCCGTGGACGGTCGAACGGAACAGAGGGGTGCTGGTCACTGAGGGTGACCACCGCGTCAATACATGGGGTCGGAAAAAGGGGTTGCGCTTGCGCGAACCCCATACACATTCTGGTATACTTGCTGACCGGACAGTTTCACAAATCATCGGTGTGTTACCAAATGTATCTCTCGTTGTCAGATTCCTGGCCCGGACGATCGATTTCGGCTGCGAGTGAAAGGGCAGATAGATTTCGTCCATGCCATCACGAGAACTGATCGCTAGTGCCTCATGATTGCCGACTTTTTCCTACGTGGAGGCCACAGGCTTTTTGTTCGAATGCGCTCGATCGACTCTCTGCTATCGACGCACGAGATCCATGTACACTATCTGTCATAAATATCACGATAGTTTTATGGATTTCTGGAGATCTATGTGTCGTGCATATCGCGTATACCTATAAATATTATCAGAATGTACAAATTGGTATTTTCTTACGAGGTTGGCAGGGTATACGTTTAAACGATCTACTTGATATTTCGCATTGTTAACTAACACCGGCATTTAACCAAACTTTTATCAAACTGGAAACAAAGTTCCTCCGAACGGTAACGTTCGGACCGATCGATCCCGTTTATCTTCTCATCCATAAATACAAGCAGGCGCGGTAAAAGAGGTCGCAATATCGTCGTGGTAATGTTTCTTCATTAGCACCAAGCAATCTTCTTTATGGCAACAAATCTTACGCCTCCGGTGACGCTGTGTCTGTGCGCCTTTTTTTTTCACGATTGCCATCCTGCAACATCGAACGAACGTTTTTGGCCCTCCTTTCGAGAAACGATTTTCTTCCATTCGGGCAATATATGATGCGAACCGACCAGTGTTTCTTCCCGGGCCAGCGCAGCGTCTCCATTTTTCACCGATGCCCCCGCGTCCTTCCTGCACTTCCACTTCCACCGACAGCCATTACGGAACTTAGCAGTCGTTAAACCGAGCATTGGATTATTCTCTGGGCTTATGGAGTTTTCGCCCTTTCTCCAGGTTTACGACCACGCCTGCTGCTTGTGATTTGCCGACATAACGCTTTTTACGATAAAGTTTGATATATGTACATAGGTAGTTAATTTTGAACGTAGCTTTGCTCATCAAAGGACGCTCGAGATTTCTTTCTCAAAAAATTGCGTTTAGAACAAAAGAGAGAGAGAGAGAGAGAGAGAGAGAGAGAGAGAGAGAGAGTCGAGAAGGTACAAAGTTATCGACAACTTGGCAAACCATTGAACAATGCGAAGACTATTTCGAATAAATATATAAGTAGTTTCTACGCTACCGAAGGAGCTGGTAGAGTAGTTGAAGTTTTGTTTGAAATAGAAGGAAAGGAAAAAGAAAAGAAAAAAGAAAGAAAAAGGAAGGAAAGTGATACCTAAACGATGGCGTAGGTATTATATAAAACAATTTGTCTCTGAGAATTTCAGACATTCGTTAATACTTTCCTAACCGAGTAACACGAATGAGCTGTGTTGGTCGATTTGCAGAGATAAATGAAAATTTGGTGTGGTTACTCGTCAACCGAACCAGATACGAATCGCAACTCGTGATATAATCAGATCCGCTGGCTAGGTTTGTCCTCCGGTCATCTTACGTCCATTTAATTCCTTTAATTTAGCGGAGGAAACCGTTAAGGCTAACGCTAATGCCGAGGACGAGCCATCCAGGGTGAGGTAACATAATGAAGGTTCATGGAGTTTCTTCGTTCGATCCTATCGTCCGCCTCTTTTCCGTGCCTCGCAAGGTTAACGTCTAATCGAATTATACGTACCAGCTACATTCAACCTTGTCCGAATCACCCCTAACCGGACGGTACCCATAACGAACATCATCTTCCAACTTTGTTCGTCTAAGTTGACTTTTATGCGCCTCGGGAATCGACGACTCGAGTCGAGCAGTTTGATCGCGGCGTATTTCGTGTTACGAGCTCGACACGTACGGTCAGTGGATGTCGAACCACGGAACAAGCAAACGACCAAGAATTTCTACAACTTGTATAAGAAATGTTCGTGTTTTATGCGCCCCGTGTAACATCATTTATCCGATCTTATTCGATATCGTCATTTATCCGATTTCTATATGTTTTGCAATCTTAACTCATTCATGTTATCCCGCGTCTCATATAATACATACATATAATACATTCGCGGTTACTGGAATAGAACTACTTCATATATGAAATTGTATTACTCGTTGTATCGTAGTTGGATATAATCGAAGCGTCGCATGCGTCGGTGGCGGTAAAAGAGTCGAGCAATTTTTATACGAGTTTCAAATATTTGTAGCAGATAATTTTCCAATATTCCAAATTAAGAGGAATCGATAATTTCGAACAAATCGTAATTTTCTTTCGTATTATCGAGCAAATATACATCTGTTTTTAAAGGTTAATCTGTATTTCGAATTCCATGGTAACGGAATAATTTCGATGACAAGAAAAGCAGTGTAGGAAACGACGGAACAAGAGGCACGAAGGATTCGGGATGCGACGAGTAGAATGACACGCGATGAACGGCACCGACAGCCAGAACGAGACTGGAATCCACTCGTCTGACGCAATAACGAAACCTATCTCGTTTCGGTATTCTAATGGTAATAGGCATGCAGTGAATATTACTGGCAGCATTCGACATTCGATAGATACGAATATAGAGGGATGCGAGAGCAAAATGAATGGGGAGTCAGGGGTTAATTTGAGACAACGCGTATAAATGTAGTTAATACTAGACGCAAGGGGAGCGAATATCGGCCAGGGGTGCCGCTCTCGGAGATCCTGTCACCAACCACTCCCCCCTCCCCCCTACAATCGACACTCGTATGCTACATCTGTCTCGATTCGCGTATCAGAAGACGTCTGTCGTGCGTGACGATGCGAATTTTCATTAGGATATACATATACATATAAAAATACATACATGAACTCATGCTTAGTTTTGATAGGACGTAATTTAGTTGGAAGGATTATGAGTTGGGGATAAATACTCTAAATCGAAAAGATAATCATTCTGGGTGTCATTAATAAATCTATTGTAATTTTGTGTAACGTTCAGTAAAGGTAGGGGTAAAAAAGAGAGAGCGAACCCGAGTGACACACTTTGGTTGAATTGCCTCGGTCCATCTAACCTGGTTTTCGCGATCAATCGAGACGAAGCAACAGTGGGAAAATTACTCGCAGACTTCTCACTCACACGAGACTTAATTACGAGTATTATCGCCGTGCTACATTCATAACGTTGCAAGTTAATGAGCGTTGTTTCCGTTGATGGTTCCCTTGATACTTTCTGATTCCGATCATTTCAAATTTTATAGAACGCTTAATAGATCGATTGGAAGAATGGTATATACTAATAGAGTATCATAGTACAGATCGTAACAGAATGAGAAGGATTAAAATGGTTTCACAGTTAATCATTAGCCTGTCTCTCGTTATCCCTTAATCATTTAAATTTCACCATGCCGAGTACCCTTCTAATTTGCTATTCATTTTCCTCGTGATCCATCCTAAATAATCCCCCCCCCCCCAAAAAAAACAAGCTGTTCATAGTACCACCGTCTGTCTTCCCGGCTTCCTTTCGTCTCGAAACGCCTCGTCACCGGCTACGTCCACGCGTATACGAGACAGAGGGTCGAGAAAGGACCTGGGTGTCCGCTTAATGTATTCAAATCGCATGCCTCCGTCCCTGTTCGCCGGGCGTCGATATATTAAATGGAAAGATTGCAAATTTCCCGACATAAAGTGGCTAGCGTAAGTGTAATGGAGCGAGGGGTGAGGGTTGGACCGTGCCTCGGGAAAGAAGAGAGAGAAGACTCGTGAACGATCGTGCGAGGGGCTGGAAAACAAAATCCCGAGAAGCATGCGGCAGACGGCAAAGGAAGCGTAAGGTACCCGTTCACACTGTGATATAAGGCCCGTCGCGTGCAACGAAATTGTTCCTTATACAAATATCAAAGATTTTACGGATGTAGAGTTGAGGCGGTCGTAACGTGATTGACATTTTCCTTGAGACAAGATTCACTAGGGTTGCCGTCTGAGACGATTCTCATTGATTTTAATAAAATTCGCCAAAGAGACAGTTTCTATATTTACAAATTAGCTGTAGATGGCCAGGCAGTAAAAATACGTTTAGGGTTGGGAACTTTGCATATAGGTAGATATATGTATTACACCAGTGGATCATTTTTATACAGTCTTTTTACCTATAATTACGGTAATGCGTATCGCAAAGGCACGACCGTCGTCCAGTGAAATTCATGTTTTACTTTATTTATTTGCGTGGACTAGTGGAACAATAAAGTTCTTAAGATTCAAAAGTGGGATGCGTTTTCAGGAGAATTTATTTCATTGTTTTTTTCAAGTTTTCCACAAAAATGAGAAAAAAATCGTCATGTCGTCGTATAAATGATGCGATGATCCGAAAAGGAACAATCCAACGGATATTTCAATTGGGAACTCTGAAGACTCTGAATTCTTTGTGAAACTTTCTCTTCGATGGGTAACAGTCGTACGCGAATTGCAATCTGTTTGTCACATGGTAAGACTTGAAAACCGGACAGACTTGTAGATACAGGTACAGGTACATGTTACTGAGATGGTTTCGCATGTGACATTGTCTCATGTTGTCTTGTGTAGGGTGCTTAAACGAGAAGAAAGGAGGTGACGGAGAGAAAGCGGGGTCAATCTGGGGCTAATCAAATCATGCAGGATACGACGCCATGGGGGGTAACCCCGTCCACTTTGTTATATTGGGCGCCGAGTGTCCGGACGCGGGAGCAGATTGCTCGGCCCCGCTTTATTAATTCCATCGAGAACGACGGGGCGCCGAGACGTCAAATCTGGCCGGTCATGTGGGTAATACGGCGTCGGGACGCGGTGTAATCACGGGCGATACGCGCAGCCGCTAATCGGGCCATCGTTTTTCTCTTCTGTCCGCTCAGACGCCCCGCGTGCGCGAAAAAGGGCGCCCGGGACGCTCGGCACATGTTTAGAGGGTGAGAAGCGACGAGCAGGATCCTGTTGGTGCCGTACACCTTTTTGTTGGGGTGCTTTTGGTCCGTTGAGAGGGCAATCGTATCAAGGGGACAGGTGCGCCTTTGGCTGTTTCTTTTAGCGGGTTTACAGGTACTTGAGGCTTGTATGTTAATATATATATTAAGTCAGACAGGGCATTTTCTTTCGATTGGTTTGATGATGTTTCGGTGATATTTTTGAAAATGTATGTAACAAATCTTCTTTGTAAAATTCAACTTTTGATTCCCATTGAACGAGACATTTTTTATTTATCGTTTTTCCTATGAACGTGGGAATTTCAAATATGAAAGGCGAAAGGATCTTTAATCGTTTGCGTTTACGTATGGTCGTTAATGAAACATGCCTTCTAAGAATTAAATAGTATACGAATTGCAAAATATTTACATACATTTGTGGTACATAGTATGGGAATTGTATAAACGTAGGCGCGTGTTTCTCGTGCGCTGAATTTGTATAATCACCATTAGCGTTAATGGACTTGTCTCCGTACCCGATCAGTCGATCGATCTCATCTATCCACCGCCAGTACTAATAATATATAGTAACGAATAGGACTATTCTTCCAATCGACTCGATCCTACCTCTATCCATCGGTGTTAATCTCGTTGCTGATCAAACCGTAAACACATGGATATTCCATGTTAGAAAATATAATGCATACTCGGCAATTGCACCGATTTAACAAAAGGGCTTCGAGTCTCAAAGGAACGACTTGGATAAATAATTTCTTGGAAGCAAGACTTTTCTCTGAATAGCGTTGCAATTAACAAGGGTTCGTGTCGTCGAAGAACCCCAGTCTTGGTGCGTATCAGCGAGAACGTGGCTGGCACGGTTCGTAGAAGATAAGCAAAGCTCGATGTGCCGTTGCATATTGATTGACGGTGCTAGGGATGAGGAGGACTAGGCGGCGAAGAACAGGGGTGAAACGGAGAACGGAGAACGGAGAACGGAGCAGCCGCCGCGCCGGGAGAAGGTGTAATGAAGCACCGCGCAGACACACCGTCATGAATATTCATAATGTAATACCTGAGCTGAACCGAGTCGAGGCGGGGCCAAGTCTCATCATCTAGGCCTTCTGCTATATTAGACATCAGCGGTGGAGGGCGGGGGCGGGGGTAGACGATTTCACGGCCACGAGGATTCACCCCTTTCTCCCCCAACCCTTTATCCGCTCTCTGAGTCATCTACGTTTCGTCTTTTATTAATCCCCTTCGAAATATCGCTTCGTGCTTGAGATGTACTAACATCGCTACTAAGCGGTGTTATCGATAACCAGACCGCGGATGTTTATGCGTTTATGAGAAACATCAAGAGGGAGAAACCTATAGAATAGTCGCGATATATACAAGA
Organism: Bombus affinis; assembly: GCF_024516045.1. Lineage (NCBI taxonomy): Eukaryota > Metazoa > Arthropoda > Insecta > Hymenoptera > Apidae > Bombus > Bombus affinis. The sequence continues at coordinate 15,735,136 of NC_066352.1, read as the reverse complement.
ATATTTAAAATATTCGAAAGAGAATGTAAGAAGTATCTTTCTGATTGTTGGTAAATGTACGAAGCTAGATAAATTAATTAAATTAATAACTAAAAAAGATCTCGTACTATCGTTATATCGTATCGTAAAGATACTTACTGATATATCGATGGCATTTTTCAATTTTATAATCGAGTAAGCTGAGTGGCAGTGACCAGAAGAAAGCACCCGTTGCGAAAATGACACGTCCATTTAAAGAAGATGTTGGTCGAAGGTGTCGAATGAAGCTTTTAAGGAGTTAATTAAAAGTTTGCGAACGACATTTGCATGCGAACAAATTGCGAAAGTAGATTGCTGTCGGTTCGAGTCGCTCTTTAATTCGATTGGATGATGAACGTACAGAGCGTAGCACGGCTGTTTCATTCAAACAGATACGCGCTTCCTCGAACTAACGAAAATGATTATCGAATTCACATTTTTACATTGCTAAGCTTCTAATATCTACCCAAATAATAAATGAATGCCGCTATATCACGAATTTCGACCTTTAAATTACGCGTTAAGTTAATTGTTGAAGAATTTTTGCGATATCTTTATCACAAATTAGTATTAGCTGATTTCCTAAAGCATTGGAATCCTTTTAAAAAGATGGACCGGTGTACATGATATTTACCTAGCGATAATCTTTCCAAAATTCAAATTACACGCACCTCGGTCGAACAAAAATCAAACATCAACAAAATACGATTCTACCGAATTGTTATCTATTGAATATTATCTACCAAATTGTTCCATCTATTAGAGTCGGTTTGCCAAAGCTCTCAACACTTACTCGCTGCTGTCTCGAAGCCATAGCCATTTCTGACTGGAACGATCGCACGACCAGTGAAAAGCCGCGTCAAAAGTTGTGCCCGATAACGGATAAAGCCACCCCTCCAGAACCACGTAACTTGGGCAACAGTCGCGGAGCGTCTCGATTCGTCGTTTGCATATGAAAAAAGTTGTAAGCCACGCGCGCTAGATCACTTCTTAACTCGGTTCGATAGTCGCGAGGCTGGCTGGTAGCAGCGGCGCTCCATCAGGCCAATATCTGTGCGATATTGCCGTTTTATGATAATGTTATCAGCGCCCGGCCCCCGATGAGCTACCGTGATACCAACACAACCGCGGTTGCATCGTCACTCGCACAAACGTATGCGTGTACGTGTCTCGTCGCCAAAGAGACACACGTATGTACGCAGCCTGGTTTCATCAAACCGGGGATTTAGTAATCTGCCGAGATTTATGAACGCCGGTTCATCCCTTCGTTCCGCCCGGCATCGTTCCTGCTGATTGTGCCGCGTTCACCCGCTCCTCCTTCCCTCGATTTCGTGCCCGCTGCCTCGACACTCGTCTTCCAGGGTTCCCTGTGAAACGAAAGCACCGCTGTGTTCGATCCTTTTCGATTTTTATCCTGACTGCCACGGAATCGAGACCCCGTGGTGCTTCGACTTGTTCGGGGTGTCGTTCTTTCAACGTCCGTTTCGTTGGATATTTCCACGAGCTGATGATTCGGATTGGCATAGTTGAAATATATGTATGTGTATATATATATATATATTCTTTTTTTTTCTATTTATTCTTTTTTTTTCAGATACTGGGATTTCCATACGCGACAGGCACGAGATAAGCACAGCTAGGTCTTTACCGTCTACATATTTTAGCTTTTTAATTTCATATTAACCGCATGGTGCAGCGACTGGCAACGAGGGAACAGCGGAAAAGGTTTAACTACTATTATTTATCTCTTATAATAAGCGATATACTTGTTGATTTACTCGTATCGTTTGCTTCAGGAATATTCCATCTCTGGTTCCCGTTACGTTGCAGCGTCGTACCCGTTTAATAGGTTAAGAAATCTATAGACGAACAATCAACCAGCCCTGCGATTAAAAATTCTAGCAGTAGCTGCATTACGATAACACTGATATTTAAAATTCATTCGCCTAGCGTTCGTGAAACCAAGGCTACAGCAGCAACCGAGCCACTTGCAACCACGCAGCCGAATAGAATTATAAACACAACCTATCCCCGCTAAGAAACGGTGCGCGGAAGCCGGGTAGAATGGAGAATTGGAGCGAGTGGAGTGCACGATTTCTCCGCAAACGGGTCTCATATCTACCCTACTGTTGGGCTAGCATAATCCCCCTCCAAAAGGCAAAGAGCTTGGCGGAAAAGCTCGTGTTCCGGGGCCGCGGGTAAACATAAATAGAGAATAAAGTTTGGGCGGCATTGAGCCGCGTCTTTCAGCTTATAAAGTATTCGCAAAGGAGGAGCGAGTCGATGGTATGGGGTTAGAGAGGAACGGAAGGGTTGCGAGGAAGGGTTGCTTCGAAGTAGGACAACGCGTCGCGGTCGCGGAAGCGCGACGAGGATCCACGGTTTCGAGGGATTTTAGTTTGTTCAAGTAAATTATATTCAGCATGGTGGATGTGTCACCCTCTTCGCATCCCTCTTCAACCCCTGATTTTCGACTGTATCCCGTCGACGCAGACGCCAAGTATACCCGATCTCCCTCCGCGGCCACCCCCGCGTTCTACGCGTTCTACGCGTTCTACTCTCCCTCCCCCTCACTACTACTGCCACCTGGCGGACTTCCCTTCCTCGCCTATCATGAATTATTAATTAATTGTTTCAACTAACGGCGTAATTTATTATTCAGCTCTCGCGACGCGACGGCTGCCGCGTGCCGATTCCGCGAGCGATATCGGGGAAACGCGAATGGAAAATGGCTTTCGGCTGGCTGAATTTATGGCGCGTGTATTTCGAACCCGCCTCGAGTGCCGTTTCCCCAGGGATCGTTGCGTATGTGAAGGTACGTATCAAGGAACGGCTTGCGCTTATTCGCCGAGGGAAATGGATGGAGCAAGCTATCAGGCTGCCTCTGTCGATGACTCTGCCTCTGTCATATCTTTGTTGAGATTATCAACGGAGACACGTTTGTTTTTACGCTTGGACACTGTGCGTTACTTTGAACGAGTAAATGATCTTTTGTCGAGTTATCTTATTATTTGGGTATAGAATGGAATAAGCTCGTATTTGAATGGGCGATTTCTACGATAATAAACTGATATTTTTGTACTCACGCGTGTATGATTTACGTCAATACGATGCTGTCATATCCCTAAGAACATGCTTTCAGCGAATACAACAATTGTGCAACACGAAAACACGATACTTGGAAAATAGAATTACAAAGTTATGAAATTACGAAATTACGAAATTACAAAATTGCAAAATTACATAGAATCAAGCAAAGTTGCAACGAATATAGGAATTTATCTCGTCGCTACGTGGAAAAAGAGAGGGGAAGCATTCACTCGCTTCGCTTTACACGTAAGGACCATAATTATTTGAACGCACGAAACAAGTTTCACCTGTTCGCGGCCGATCCTGGCGGTTGCTTGGGCAAATTAATATTTACCTTCCTTGGCACCCCGATATACGAAGGCATCGCGCTTTCACTCGCTTATTAATGGATATCCCACCCCCTAGTTACTTCTCTCCTCGTGGCTCGACAGACACGCAACCCGCAAACTTTGATAACCGAGCAGCCAATTTCCGGTTGCGGTTCGTTGACTGGTTACCTGGAGAGCCGGACTCATCGCATCGGTCTGTTAACTTTCATTCAGATTGACGTATGTTAATTCGCACGACAATCTGACAATTTACGCTATCGCAAGTTACCGTTTGTATTTTTTCTTCAATTTTCTCGTTTACCATTTTCTCGCTGAGAACATCTGTCGGATGTTTGAAAATGTTGGATGTTGCTTAAACGGAAAGTTCAATCGTTAATACGCTTTGTTTCAGGTAACGCTACTAACACGTAATAAGCGTGTATTTATCTCAAATCTTTGAATATTACTACCTTATTTACCTTATTTATTAATATTATTACATTTCCTCGCAGATTCGAATCATTACGTTTCTCAAGCGCAACGATCTTTCAGTTTATTGGTAATTCGAGATTAATGATACGGAGATACGCAGTATCTAGCAGAGTATATTATATGTAGTAGATAGCAATTGTTGGCCGTTTGACTTATTTCTAAACTGACTTTTCCCATCTATAGGACTCTAATGTCCTATAGAGAACATATAGCGATATATGTATACGATACACGATATACGTTATACATGTATCGCTGAATGTCGACGCTAAATAGTCGAGTTTACTCGAGAATAATGAGTTTACTCGCTGAACTGCGTCGAGTCAACTGTCCATCGGAGCATAAATTTCGGGCTTTTGTACGTCAATCAGGTGAGGAGTGGGAAATAAATGTTTCAAGCGTGCGATTCGAGATGGGACGGCTCGAAGGCAGGAAGGCCACTTTCACCGAGGCAAAACGTTCGCGTGACGGCCACCATCGGGTTGCTGATTGTTTGAACAAAGCAGTATGATGAGCACCAAGTCCCGGTGTTGGCGGTTTACGTGACGCCAGCCATTACGGTTCGAACCACTTAATTATAATATCGCCCAGAATTAAACTGTGCTCGGCGCGAGCACGTACTTGTACCGCAATTATTTCCTAGGGCCCTTCCTCCCTCCCTCCCTCCTCTTCCTCTCGTGTTATTACACGCAAAACCAGCAAGGAGTTCGGTTTTCGATTCCAAGACACGTGATTCGTTCGAAATGAAATGGCGGCCCCGATAAATCGGGAATCGATGTCAGTGAGGATGAGCTTCGACGAACGGGTTATCAGGCTGGTTAAAAAGTGATTCATTGGCCGCAGCGCGGCACGGGACACGTCAATGCAAGAGAGCCTTGGGGGAAAATGAAATGTTAGGCTCCTTTTCGACAACCAAAATTAAGGAGATATCGAATGTCGGCTGGGGTAATGGTAGGCAACAGGAGGATAAAGTCGAAGAGAAAACTTTGAGAGTTCTACAAGTTATAAAAGTATTTAGGCTTGGGATATTTAAATCAAATATTTGGCAAATGATTAGTTATTATTTGGAAAACAAAGCGCTCGGTAAAAGTTCATTTTCGGATCTTAATTTATTATTCTATTCAATCGAGGATTAAGAAGGTGGTAGAATTTTTCGAAGCCGATGGAAATACTTTGAACATCAATGCAAGCGATACGTACAACTATATGACTACGTAATACGCAATGCAGTAACTGATAAAATGTGCGGATTATTATTATTGTTATATTATTCTATTATTGCTCTATTATATTATTTAAACTTAATCTGCGGATTCTATATCTGCGGGATAAGAAGTACCGCTGCTAATTATTAATTCACCATTAATTTCTATACTATAGCGAAATTTAGATCCCGTTGATACAAATCGACCAAAGTGTCGAGAAAATGAACGGTGACGTATATGATTCCAGTATTCACAAACGCTAGGATTCTTTCATCCAACGATAAATCAGAGTTCGATCAGGAAAGTCACCAATCATCCTTATCTCTTTTGGTCATTTTCGCGTCATCGGCGGAAATGGGCGAAATCCCACGTTCTTTATGGAGCGACAGGATGTCGTGGGCCAAATGGAAGCCGGATCATCCAGAGATAACAGGCTGACAGTGGGCATGAGAAAAATTAGCCATGTACGGCTGTAATCCCGTTCAATGGCAGGAGGACGTATCGAATGGCCGATCCACGTGACAGGAAGCGTGTCGAGAATTATGCTACATCCCCGACTGCGCTGCACCAATAGATCATTAAGTTGTACTACGGCCTGTATTATGACAAGACACCCCGTTACTCAGGGGTTGCTGTCGGCTGCCAGGCTGCCAGGCCCACCAGACTGCCAGACTGCCAGACTGCCAGACTGCCAGCCAAACCAGGCTTGGGGGAGGGTTGCTCGCTTTTCCACGTCGTCACTCCTTTTCAAAGAAGCCACCTTTTTGATCGGCCGAGTAGGACCGTTTAACACGGAGCTTTTAGCATTTCGCAGACCTTTAATTTCCCTTTTGCAGATTTCTACGGTCCTCCTGTACCTTTAACATTTTCCTTTCCTTTGCTCCCTTTGCGTCTTTCAATTTTCGCGCGTTATGCGATTATATTTAAGGCCGACGTCTTTCCGCCTACGATTAAAGTGCATAGCTCTTGCATTTGTTCTACTATCCTTGATACAATGCGCGAATTGGTAAATTGGTAATTTACCAAGTTGTTTAATTTTTCGTTAATAATCATCGAACTGCGAATATTTACGTAAATGCGTATTAACGGACATTTGTTTCGTCATTTAAATACCTACTTATTACGTAGCGAATATTGTGCCTTTAATATTTTCCGCGTTATCGTTACATGTAATATTACGTGTTACACCTATTTACACGTTTAAAGTTGCCACGAACTGTCAAGGACGCTTTCCGATACAAATTACCGTGTTAAGGATCGACGCATTTTGCATTTCTTCAGTTACTACTAACTCACCGAAGACGGTAACGAAGGCAAGATAAATAAACTAAACGTCGTTTCCACCCAAAGCAGGACAGAAGCACAGGACAGAAAATAATCCCACCTAGTGGTCATGATGGATGGCACTGGACGATGACCGTTCACGCGTGACGTAAACGCATATTATGTAGATTATGGGTGTTCGTCTGAGGATCAGATATCCGGGGCATTTAATAATGCTGTTCCTTGTCAAAACACGCACCGTGGCTAACCGAGGGTATAACGCGGATAAATTGCTCCGTGGAGAACGGCATGGGGGATAGGATGAGGGAAAGAGAGACGAGAAACTGGAAAAATCGGACACAGATCGTAGAACGAGAAGGTGAGAGGAGGATGACCCTCTTCGACCCTTGTCGCGGCTATTATTTGTTACCATCGGAGAATAGCATAGGGGTGTTAATATGGAACCGATGCTTACACCACAGATTTACGCGTAACTGTGCAAACAACGAGTGATCCCCGGACTCGTGAACCCGTGAAACTAATCGTTGCTAGATAATATCGGCGATGTCAGTTACCAATCGATTTTGATTGCCATGCACCATGACAACTCGAAGATGAAACGTTTATGCATAATGGAGGATATTTTCAAATATTTTATCTTATTAATTCCTTTCACGTCTATGACTATTACTAATCCGTTAGAAATAAACTTTAATAAACTTTGGAATATTTTCTAGTGTCACGTTTCTTAAATTCTGAATTAATTACGGGGGACAGACCACGGATCGGTTTTACGAGTGACTAACGTCCAACCTCGTAAAATAACTAGTTGATACAATCGTATCAACTTATTTAAAATTACTATTTCTTCTCTTTGTCTCATAAAAAATCTCCTCCAGACTAAAGCCCATGTCCTCGTTTCTGCATTCTACGGTTCCGTATCCAGGATCTATCAAGGATCTGTTTAATATTGAACATACCTCAAGTACGACTTTACCGTTTTTCATTTCGCTACTTGTTACCGTATTAGATGGCCTAAATTTTCCAATTAATTATTCAACTTGTAATATTTCCCGCTTCAATCACGTTATTACGATCGATTCGCTGCGTCGTTACAATATCTGTTTGACGAAATACAATCCTCCGGTGCATCTTCATTACGCGGACAATTTTCGCCCGTTCAAATATTTCCATCGACAGTTCCGCTTAATTGCTACCCGACAATTCAATCGCAAAAACGAAAAAAAAAAAGAAAAAAGGGAAAAAGGAAAAACGGCAGTAAAAAAAAAAAGGAAAAAAGAAGGGGGTGGACAGAAAATTCAAAAAACAACGTAACTCAATCTCTCTTAAAACGAGCGTCCACGCAGCGAAACGTTTAGCCGACGCGTTCCCGTTTTTGCTAAAAAATCCCGCGTGGCCGGGGGGTTGAGGGTTCAATGCGTTCATCTATTTTTCATTCCAACTGGTCCGGTACCGGGTGGTCCGACGGTGACAATCGGTGATCACAGCTTTTCAGATGGCCTGGAAAAAGCTCGAATCGGCCCGGTCGAAGAATTGCGCGGCGCACCAAAAATATTCAATGGGCGAAAAAAAAAAAAAAGGAAGATAAAAAAAGGAAAAAGAAAAGTCGGTGATTACACGTTTGCATCATTGTGATCGGCTTGGATCTTTACAAATTTTTTCGAAACAATGACACCCCTCTCCCCCACTGCCTCCCCCAACGGCCCCGGAGACCGTGGATTTCCACTCTGACGTCAGTTTTGATCAAATATTTGCCGAACAGAATGAAAGTCGCGTAGCCAGCCGGTAACCATCGATCGATTCTTTATTTCGTACTCTTTTTACGTTTACCTCCGCTCATTTCCTGAGAGCTTCCAAAGATAAAAACACGGTATTGTAAATATTGTCTAAGGATATAAAAATTGTCGGCGCTCGGACTTGATATAAATTGGTAGGTTCGTGCACGTAAAGTGCAGCAGATAAAATCGCTTGTAATATTTCGATGCAAGCCGGCTAAATAGCCAAGAAGAAAATTAAACCACATCTTGGACGTATCAAAAGATGCGAAAAGATGTCGACGTAGAATAATAGAGTGGGAAGAGAGATAGTTTTTGAATCGATCGGAATCTGAGACTGAACTTGAAATGACAGTTACTCGGTTTGTGACAATGGCAAGGATCGCGCCGTATAATTTTCAGTTCGAAATCTGTCGTCTCACGAACAATTCGAATTTCAAAGTTCGAAGCGACGAGTTTCCAAGTTTGGAATCCGGTATGTAGCAGGCTGTACTTTAAATTTCGAAACGATAATTTGAATCCGTTTTTTAAAGCCGCATCTTCGGAAACGTGATGTTATCCACGTTATATACTCTTTGTTACACATCACACGCATGTTTATTTGATCAGAGCCCGATTCTTCATCTGGATCGTATCAAGAAGTATATTCATATATTTTTGTATAATTTCTACACTATTGTCGCGTTTGCTTGCTGTGTGGTTTATACGAAATAAAATATCGTCTCGTGTATCTTTTGTTTGAGATAGTTGAAAATTCTTTTTAGAACGGTTGAATATGCATGAAATTGCAGTGATTCTCTTTCGAGGTTAAACCGATTCGTTTCGCAGCCAAAGCCACGTACGATATTAATAGCGTTTTTGAAACGCTAGTTTTGCTACTAGAAAATTCGACGAATTACCTTGCAGCTTTTTCAAGTGTTAAAAAACGAACAATCACGTAAATTAGCAAAGATTTGATAAAGATTTGAGAAGAGAAATAAATTTCGAGGATAGAAATTTCAACGTAATGATGAAAGAAGGCGCCTCTTCGACGTTTGGCTCGTGTTTTCGGAAACACTTCACGATCTTGCCACCTAGGCAAGACGTCGAGATGTCGTTTCTACCGTTCTACGTAAGTTGAGGCCGAGGCTTCGAGATCGGCGAGCGGAATGCGTAATCAGGCAAGATTGCATTAGTACAGCTAATTAGTCGGGCACAATGCTCTGATAATATTATAGAACCGCGACAAGCAGAATTCAACTACTCGGTTATTCATGTCGTACTCTAGTCATGCTCGACACGGTCGGATAAACAGTGGCCCCCGAAAGCCGGGGCCAAGATTGGCGAATAAGGGCGAATTGTCGAGTCGTTAGCTAGTTTTCCGTGTTCCCAATGCCGTGAAAAGCTGTTTCTGTTCTTTCGACGAGGGACCGAGAGACTCGGTCTAGCCGCATTGTTCCTGGCTGCCGCTTTTCCAGCACGCATCTCGACTTCGGGTTTGTTTTCGTTCCGTTGAACAACTTTCGGCTCCTTGGACCGCCAGCTCCGACGAACATCCCTTCGTTGAATTTCAATTCGGTTTCGCGTCATTTCGTAATATTCCAGACGATTTCTCGCGATTGCTGCGTTTTTCTAACACTTTGGTATCGCGGACAATATCAATATAGCTTTTAGTGGATATTTTAACGGGGACGTCGCATCGCGTTAACGGTTTCTCGAACGGTTATCTTTTTAAATCTTGAGAGTGTAGAAGCGTGGCAGATATGGTGTAAAATGTAACGAGTTCGCAAGTTCAGAGTCGCGCGAGTTTCAAAACTGTTTTGTTCGAATCAGCCGGGGATTTTGACTTTTCGAATTACTTGAATTTTCTCGAAAGTCGACTCGAAAACGGTTCGATGGAGCTTGCCCTCCTTATGTCGACTAAATGTTCTTTCGCGTTTAACGATCACCTAACGAGTTTCACTGGTTTTCAGCGAGTTTTTAAATCGATACGAAGGCAAGGCGGCCGTACGATTTCTATCGGAAATATTCAACGGTGAAAGGATCGAACGCTCGACGCAATATCGGGCATCGGTGCTCAACGGTGCCATATATCGGTGAAGTAGGAAAAATAGAAACGGACCAGGGACCAGGGATCGGGGACCAGGGACCATGGACCGGGGGTGGTGTTGGGTCGTGGGGAAAGGATTTTTCATTAGGGCAACCTAAGCCCCGATGCGAAAGGATTAATAGAAGTTATAAAGTAGAGCCCGAAGAGGTGGAGGAACATTACGTGACCTGACTCCGATCGAGTCTTTCTTCAGGTTATATTGCAGGTTCCCGTCGTTTCTCATTCACCCCTACGGCTCATGCGCATCACATCTGACCAATAGAATCGCGTGGTCCATCTCTGCCGCTGACCAAACCCCTTGACTCGTACCACTCTTGCCCCCGAGATACATTCCCCGCGAAGAAAAAAGAAAGTTTGAGAACGACCCCCCTCCCGTTGCCGCCATCCACTCCCTCCTGCCGCTTCTCTCCGCCACTCGAGTGTGTATTTTCCAGAGGAAACCTCATCAACTCCATCCAAACTCCATTTCTAAGAACGGAATTGGAAAGCCGTGGAATTCATTGGATTCATCGTATGGCGACACACGGTTCACGGGCAAACGGCCTGGCGGATGAAAAGTGTTGCCTCGCTGAATACATCTTTTTCGTATTTAACCTTACAGTAAGCGTTACCGAGCGATGAATTTTATTTCCAAATAAGTGAAAACGATCGTCGGTTTTCTTCTTTAACGTGACGTTCTTTGTATTCTACCGTCATCCTGTTATTCTAGGTTGCATTAGACTATTACATGGTTATTAAACATATTCGTCTATTTTTGTCCGTCAGAAAAATAATGTTCACCCCTTGGGCAATAAAGAAATACGCGTCGAATGCTTGTATAAGAATCACTTAATATGTCTAAGAACTAAGAACTGGCAAAGTTTCGATTATGTATGCTTTCCACCGTACGATAGAGAAAGTGACGCTAAAATTTCGATCGCCGATTTAAAATAGATCCTTGCGTCTCATAAACGAACGACTCAAAAAAGTACATGATTCGGGGAGGCGGGAGAAGGAAGCGACGATTCTACGATTTTAAAAACGAGCAGTTCGAAAGATCATCGACTTAAAGACAAAAGGACGATTCGTGATTATTTCAGTACGCGACTATACAGGTGAGATCACCTCGGCCCATCTTGCTACGCATAGGCAGCAGGATCGGGGGATGGTGCGAACCCGGATCTGAAAATCGCGTCCGATATGTCCATCTTTTAGCGCGACGTGGACGCGAGCCGGCTGCCGTGCCGCGCAAACAGATCAATGCTCCACGTTCCAATATAAACAGTATTATTGAAACAAAGCGGACGGGAGGTGTAGCTGGACGAAGTTTGCTGGCACGGAGGGGTTGCAGCGGGGGCACATGGCTACCGAGGAGGATGAGGGTTGATGTTTCTGCCGGGCTGCGGAGAATGAACGAGGGGAGAAGAGTTATGTTGCCGCGATATTGTACTGCGCGGCACGAGCGAACCTCCAAGGGTAGAGGGAGGGGTGGTTGGCTTCCTGTTCCGCCCCCGCTTCCTTCCGACCCCGCGCCATACAACCGTTCGATCCTTTGCCCAGACGGCCTCGCGAAAACTCCGCTGTCGATGCTGTATTATGTGCCAGCCAGGGACCGAAGCTCCTTGATACACGCGTGTACGTACATCTACGATATTGTACACGTACACGCGACAGCTTTCTCAGTCGTCGTGAGTTACCGTGCTTGTGTTTCCGCTCTCGATGACGGTGCAATAGGGTAAGTGAGTTGAAACGACCAACCAGGAGCGGCAATCCTCAAAGGGGTTGCAGATATAGATTGTCTAAAATATAATAGGAGATAAGACTAAGGTAAGACTAAGATATAATATAAATTAATCGTAAATTAAGATAATGGTAGAAGTAGCCATTAATACTTTCTTATCTATTCGGATGATTCTAAACTCTAAATTTCTATCGCGGGTCGAGAACCTTGGCGAACGTTTGCTTTTCTTTTACAATTAAATAGCAATATTCGCCGATGTATCTGTCGCTTGATTCGCGAGCAGAGAGCAGGATTCACAGAAAACGCGAGGAAATCTTCGTCCCGAGGAAATTAAACTGAATATAGTCGAATAATTATCCGTAGGTATTAGTAATGATCAATGTCTTCCATCGAAGAAAATTGTCTTTTTATGCCCTCTTTCGAATGAAAACGCGTACGTGTTCCTAAAATATCGATCGGATTCGTAGCCATGCGGAACATAAAGCTATTCGAAGACGATAAATCTAAGAATATTCTTTCTAAATCGAGCGAGTACTCCGCTTAATTGGAAGTTGGTCGGGAAACGTCTTACCGATTAACAACAATAATACGAGGGAATTACATTTTCTTGGCCAATTCCTCGGGCAAGGATTAATTGGGTCAACGACCATTTAATACCGGTAGTGCGCGGCGACTGAAAATCCAGACTCGCAGGAATTGCGTCCCCTTTCCGATCCAGTCTCCTGGAAAATGAACAGAGAAGCTGCACCATGAGCCGTCACCGCGACATCTGCGCTAATTTCACACCGAGCTGACTGCGTCCAGCCAACCACCCACCCCCAACAGCCACCCTGGTTGACTGGCTGTTCCGTGCTGCTACCGTTCTGTCCATCCTGATCCCAGATGGACTGGAAAACTTTCACTTTGATCAGGCCAATTCGGAGATGTCTATGTTCCGAATAATTGGTCCGTTGATCTTTCTTTTCGTCCCAGTATCCTAGCTATCCTACCAACGTTTCTCTCTATTCGCGAAACATTCGATCATATAAAGCCGGCCGGTTGCATTTTCTAGCAAATTTTCTCACAATCGGAAACGTTCGGCAAACATACGGAAATATTTATGTTAGTGGAGAAAGGATATTGATAGATCGATATTAGATTTCGATTTCTGTCTAATATCTCCCTGTCATATGAAAACAAATGGCACCAAAGGGTTGAACAAATATTAACAAGTCGGTTGGAAGACTTGGAATAAGATAGGGCTGTCACGTCAATCTCTTCGTTTGGTTTCCTGTTTTCTTACTGCACGCACACAAGTGGAAACTCTGTTTTCGTCGATGTTATTACAAACGTTCTATACCTTCTACATTGTACAACGCATATTATGTGTGAGCGCGCGCACGTGCGTGTGTGTGTATGAAACATTCTTACGAGTGTTGCGACAGTAAAAATATCAAGGTTTATTCCGTTAACGAATAATCTGCCGTCATTCTTTCCAACGGAACGTACGCAAAGAGGAGAGAAAAGAATACGCTAGTGGAATACAAACGAAAATGATAACTTTCGCCGCTTAGTCGTCATAGTTGAAGATGAATATGTTCAAAGAAGACAAGTCGATAGCAATCGTTTGACTCGTTCGAAGAACCATTACTAAGACGATACTTTAATCCGACTTTAGTCCGCCGAATAGACGAAGACGCGCTTGATCTCTTAATGGTAGGCATACGTGAAAAAAAGAAAAAGAAATCTGAACGTCACTGTATAACCGTATACGTCGTAGAAGCTCGTGTGACCATTGTGAAAAGAGTCATCTCTTTTTGAGTTAGCGATATCAGGTTTCTTGATCGCGTCTACTCGAAGTTCGCCTCCGAGGGTTGAACCCTCGATGCTGAGCCTCGCATCTTCCGGACTCCGCCTTGACTCTGCCGCCTTTGATCAGGCCACAACCCCAAACACCCACTATTATGGACAATCAATCCAAAAAATGGAGCCAGGCCACCCCAAAGCTGACCACCATGCCATGATTATGTACTACCCTCCACGGTAGTCTTCTACCCTCTACGCGGGGATGATCGGCGAGATCACCTCTCGCAACACCGAACGTTTACTCTCCTAAGTAAACCGGTTAACGATTTCCCTTTGTTCGATCGGTTACTCGTTCGAGAAAGAGGGAGCCATTTTTTACGGCTTCCTGGCTTTTATCCGTATCCGATACTATTTAAAGACAATCGGATTCGATGGCGGTATTTTGGTCGCGAAGCGTCGCGTCCATATTGCAAATGCACAACGTTAAATAGAAGGCGATTTCTCGACGTTTTATCATTTACGAAATTACAAATTGTCGATTACCTCTTTACATTTTTGCAGCTATCGTTAGTGGTGGTTTAAAGGTTGTTACAGTTGTCGAGATTATTTCACATGGGGTATGAGTAACGAGTATCTCACTATCTCAGGCAAGAAGACGATCGTCGATGCGAATGCTTTTACTTTACCAAGCAAACGAGCAGAAACGAACGCGTATTATATAGACTCGCAGACTATACAGCGACAGAGATTGTACGTATTTGGGGTTATGTGGTTGAATGACAATAAATATCAATTATTTTATTAATTCATAAAGTTTTGAAAACAGTTTACGCATAAAGAAAAGATTTTTCCTTTGAAAAGTCGTATCATTGCACGAGACGCAAAAGGTAAACCGTCTCCGTAAATCCGGCCCCGACTCTCGAAGCGACTTCGGGTGCCATGGTCGACGAGCAACGAACCCCGGAATAGCATGGAAAACGAAAAGAAACCCAGTCACGATTGTTATTGCAAAAGCGGCACGGCCGTCTTTCGTTCGGGCTGTAACAAGAATGACCGCATTATTCAGGACGCGTTTGAAGCAACATGGCAACGGGTAGGATAGGGAGGGGGGGGGTGGAAGAGCGAGGGGTGAGCAATCTACTTGCCGCGTCTCTGCAGCCAACAATCCGCGTCGATAAATAAAGGATTGGCTGCTCCTCGGTCAATATTGATTTTTAAATTGACCGCCGAGCGAATCCGCGCTCTGCCCCTCCGCCCCTTCCTCGTCGCCACCCACACGGCTGCTGGGGCTGGACGGTAGAATCTATCCTCGATCAGGAGGGTGTACAGCGTACACGTATTTGTACACGTTTGTTTGTGCCGAATCCGTCCGTGTCGCTCTGCCTTTCTCTCTCACTCTCTGCCCTTCCATCTTTCTCTATCCGAACCCTCTTGCTCGTCTTGCGTTTCCCTCTATCAGACGTACAGTTTCATTTTTCCATCTCTGTCTGGCATTTCTATTCGTGAGATGGTTGCACGCGTGCGCTCGCGCTCTCGTGTTCGCGTCCGCGCTCGCGCTCGCGCTCGCGCTCGTACTCGCGCGAGTTCGGGCGCGTGTACACATTCAGGGGGATAGAAATTCAGTCGGGCATCGGTCGCCGGTATACACGGAATTTGATTATAAATAAATGCGAGCGGCAGCGTAGCTCCAGCCAACCATCTCGCACGGTGTACACGACGAGGGTGAAGGCCGAAGTGGGTGGGAGAACGGGGTGGTGGCGGCGGTCCACTCCGTTGCATCCATAATGCAGAGACACGGTATGTTTGCGTTCCCCTAAACATCCCCCGTGTGTGTTCCCGGATACTTGATACTCGGTTTGTCCGCGGCAATCGGCTTGGGCACCCTTCGAAATTCTGTGATCGTCGCTCTATCTATTCCTGTCTTTACTTCCACGCGAGACTATCTCCGGTTCCGTCCACCTTCCGTGCGCGTTTTCCAGATTTCGCTTCGTTTTCAAGTTTCAGCAGGTTAGACTCTTATCATTTTACATTCGGTGTTTCGCGGCTACCAAAAACTCTATATGCGGATTTTATTTTAAGTCGTTTGATTTTAAGACTTGAATATTCCTAGATCTACGGTTTTTTGGAGAACTAGGAAAATGACAACGTTCTTGTGATTATAGAGATGCGAATACTGGAAGAGAATGAAGAGTAAATGGAGAGGTGACCGACGAGCGGGAAGGACGGCTATCAAACGATTCGCGGTGGCAGCTTTTAATATTAGAATTGACTTTGGTGTCGCAAAGTTTCCCCCTTTGAAAATTTCCGCCTGGTGAAGGGCAACCCGATTATCGCGGGTATTCACCGAGAGATGGCGCGGAGGGGATCGCACGCGGGGGCGATTAAAGATTCTTTGATGTTGTCTAAAATGTTGCTGCTGAAAGGCGACCTTGTCCCAAGCAATTCCGGCAGGTGAGCAGCCCGTTGCCTTCTCGCACGCAACGGGGGCTTCCTACGGTTCATTTAATTGTGGGAATCCGAACCTTACGGGGAAACTTCTGAAGCCGCTTAATAACTTGGGAAATCCTTATGTACATCCTACCTACCGACACGATATTGCCCTAGGACCGTACAAATTGAAATTAACACACCGCATCCGGTCAACCGGATGTGTACGCAAAATTGCTTGGTATTCCCCCAACTATTCGATAATCGAGAAGTTGAAAAAGGATATAAATCTGGCGCGAAAGATGGCTCAGAAAGTGGCGTGTTATGAGTGCTCTCGCGTGGAATAACTCGTTTTAGTTTTTAGATTATCCCATTTAGATGCAAAAACAGAATGGTTCTTTCGTATCTTGTGTCAAAGTTATGGCCGTTCGAAAATGACGCGAAGCGTATTATTCTCGGACGATATTTTATTATAATCGATTAATTTGGATAAAGTTCGACTTGCTAGAATACAGGATCGGTTGTAGATCGTATTACAGGCGAGGAATATTCGAAATAGATAGTTCGGGCTGGATAAAATCAAAGTGAAAATCAAAATTAAAATCGAAACGAAAATTGAAAATAGCGAGGTTTCACTGGAAGGCTTAGG
This sequence comes from Bombus affinis, assembly GCF_024516045.1. Lineage (NCBI taxonomy): Eukaryota > Metazoa > Arthropoda > Insecta > Hymenoptera > Apidae > Bombus > Bombus affinis. Next base: position 15,718,294 of record NC_066352.1, on the reverse strand, counting down.
TTTCGAAGAAGATGCAGTTGGCAAAATCAATCGGATATGGTTGCGTATGTCGATAAATATTGATAATACAAGATATGTATATAAATATGTGTATGAACGCTGCTGAAAGCGTTCAAAGATACGTCGATAGATACCACCGAGGGACAAATGTTTGGCGAATCGTGGAAGAACCTTTCGCTCTGTTTGAAACGCGAGACTCGTCACCGGTCCAGTTTTCAGATAGCGCAGCATTGTTGCGGCCCTGCTGTGGAAGCCAGCGAAGAGTACGAGGAGGATGATGAGGAGGACGAGGACAAGAGAGGAGGGGGTGGGCGTGTGGGGGTATATACGTCGAGGGGGTGTAGAAAGAGGGTCGAAGAGGAGCAGCAGACGGCGGCTGAGGAGGCAGAGAAGAGGGCGAGGCAGAGAGAATAAGAGCACGTATACATCGAGAAGGGTGGCAGGGTAACCAAGGGGGTGAGAATAGCACGCGCACACAGAAATTCATCCCTGAGAATCGAGGCTGTGTGTCCACTAGTATGGCGGCTGGCCGCTCAATGCGCCCTCCACCCTGGTGCTGACCGACGCCGGGCGTCGCGGCGGCCGGCCCCTACACGCCCGTTGCCATAGAAACGCGCTGTCATTAAAGCATCGCCTTATCATAACCGACGCGCGGCCTTTCTCTCTCTCTCTCCCCCTCCCTGGCCGCCATCTTTACACCCTCTCGTCCCTCCCTGGATACCAGTAGCAGCAGCAGTAGCAGTAGCAGCAGCAACAGCAGCAGCAGCAGCAGCAGCAGCAGCAGTAGCAGCAGCAGCAGTAGCAGCAGCAGCAGTAGTAACAGCAGCCGGGGAGCAGCAAGCTCGTAGTCTCCGCCACCCCGCAGCGACCCTTCGTTCTCTCGCGCGTCATAGCCCTCTCTTTCCAATCCCTCTGAAAACCTCTCTTTGTACGACCACCGGCGCTCCCTGCCTCTCTCTCTTTCTCTGCTCTCCCCCCTCCCTCACTCTCTCTATCTATCTATCTATCTCTCTGCCTCCGACTCTCTGTCTGTCTGTCTGTCTGTCTTTCTCTCTCTCTCCCTCACACACACACACACACACACACACACACAAAATCTCTATCTGTCTCTATCTATCTATCTATCTATCTATCTATCTATCTATCTGTCTCTCTCTGTCTCTCTTCCCCCTTTCGCCCTTCCGTGTGTGTGCTGCTTGTGGCCGGTGGTCACGTGCGTGCCGATGACGAAGGAGGGGAGTTCTTGCTTGCGCCCTTTCGTATACGCGTCCACGTACTATATATACATACCACGTATAGCCAGAAGATCCTCCTGCTGGCTACCAGCCTCCGCCGTTCCTCCGTCGAGCCGTCCAACCTGCCATCGTCGCGAGGATTAGTTGTCTTTGATGAGTTTCCGGGGATGGGACGCTTCTCTGTTCTTTGCCTGCTCGACCGTCTACGCTCTACCGGATGGTCAAGTAAAAAGGGGAACGAGCTGCTTTTAGTTTTTGCATCCCCTCGATTTTTGTCCGAGATAAGGAGCTTCGAGAAATTCTTATTACTAGTCGTCGGAGGTTGGATTTCACGGATGGTTGGTTTAGTAGACTTCTCTTTTTCGTGCTCTCGGCTCGTGAACTCGCGAGCACAGCGAGAGAAACATTAGGCTGTTGCGTTCGGATTTGGCTTTTTGGTTTGGGTCAGTCGGTTCGTGGAAAGTAGAAATTCGATTAAAATTGCCTATCTACTTTAGTACGGAATTTTTATCTTTCATTTTATAAGGAAATAATGGATACACAACATTTTCCGTTTTATATTATTTTATCGAATTACGTATGATCCATTTTGTTCTATCAAGATAAAGATTACAACGTTCGAAAGATTAGGTTTCATGTTTGTATAAAGATGCGTCGTTGTAAAGAACGTGTCTGTAAAAGAATGACACTTTCCGAACAACCTAATATAAGCGAAGATTAAACGCGATACTTGGAAATAATCGATCATTTTCGTAATTAGTTCAACTATCAAAGTATGCTTTACACGCTTATTCTAAAATGTGAAAACAATTATTTGAATATACAAATTATCTACTAATTTGTATGCTTGATACTTCTACTTACTGGTACTTGTGCATATATAAGCATTGTACGGTATACAGAGGACGAAACATTACCGTAAAACATTGAATTTTGAAAGTCCGTTTCGAAACTCCGAATGTAAGGGGAATGATTTTCATAGAAAATACATAAGTAACGATCGCCATAAGCAATCTTTAAACACGTAAGTATTGAAATTCATCGGCGCGTGGAGAGCCGTGTCCTCCATTCAACACCCATAACATTAACCGCTCGAGCAAAGGGTGTCCCGGTCTGCCGGAACTGCGAGCCGGAAGTCGAGTGCGTTTCTGTGTATCTCATTAATTTTATTCTATATAATATGGGGCCACTGGCGACGCTGATTAATGGAATCGAGTCACAGCTTCGGAAGTACAATTCTGTAGTGAGGGTGTTCGAACGAGTAACCAGAATCTTTGATTTATCGCGTCAATATCGCGCGAATAATCGAAATTCGCCAACTAAACCGTACAGAATCATTAAGAATAATTAATCGATGTCAAGCAAGTGTCTGTGGCATTTTTTACTCTGATTGAAATGGGATTGCGGGGTCGTAGGGTGGAAACTTCTTAGAGGTCACTTTGACTCTTTTTATGTTGGCAACTTTTATTTCTAATCGAGCCACGGTGATTCTTCTTAGATGAATAACTAACTTTGTACAATGTTATGTTATCAGTTTTACTGCCGATCTTACTTTATACTTTAAATCACAATAAGAATACCTCGTTTTGTTTTCGACGTGTTTAGCAGCCTTTAGAATTTCTCTTAATCGCATTGAAGATAGAGTCATAAGGATACAAGTTTATCTTTCGTTTTCGACTGTTGATTGATTTTCAATTTTTTTCATTTTTTCTTTTTTATCGATAGCGTTACCCTCGAGAGAGACAAAATTTGTTAATAAAGCATGCAGGCCATTCTAATTACGTGCAAAGAAGAAAAGATACGCCGAGTTTCAAATATCTGAGAACATATTGAAAATGAAGAAATTCACAGATAAGAGATTTTACTTAGGAAGAAAAGTAAGGGAAGTGTGTACTATGGAGTACTCGATTGCGGAATTCCTAGATAATATACGGAGAAGAACACGATCGCAAAATTTTAGCGATTCTCCGTATGCTCCATATATCGTGGTGGTATGTTCATCCACGAAGAAGGAAGAGAAAAGCGTGAACATTGTTCCGAACCGTATTTGTCCACGTACTTGTGACGGTCTTACCCTTTGCCCTGAACCTCCGACCCCAGAACCTCTCACCCCTCTTAATTCTCTTCTCTACTCTGGTTGCCATGCCGGAAGACTCGCGGCGCCCTCTACGAAATAACGAGTCTCATTAATCCAATTAACCAGTAAATAATGGGATAGCATTTCCGTATTTACGAGAGAATAGTCGGCCCGGTCGTAATGGAGTTTTGAGCTGACTATCAATATATTCTTGCCGGCCGCGGGAGAACAAAGTACGGGTCACTCGCTCACTTAGTTAACCCCCGGCGGCCGGGGGTTGCAGCCCCGGGGACATCAATTTCGTTTCCTTCTTGGTCTGGACAAATCTGATTTTCGCAGTTGCTTCTTTTCGCCGCTGTTTTCAGATAGCCAGTCCCGTTTCAAGGTGCTTGATAATAGACTCCGTGATCATTGAGAGAAACCGACGCGCATAGTTATTGCGCCCTATGAAACAGTTTTTCCTATCACCTCCTTTCATACGAAATCTGTAATCGTTTCTTAAAATATCCGCTAACCTTTAAATCACTTATATCTAATATAGACTTACTTCTATGACAAGACTACCTTGCAAATCTAAATCCATATTTGTCTATTTGTCTTCGCGGTATCGCTTCACATACAATGCTTTATTTAAAAATAAATTTCAAATAGACATTGAATATCGATCGATCTAGCGTTAAAAGAATCCTTCCTCTTCTACTTTCGTTTGCGTTTCGTTCCTTAATATACGTTCTATGCATAGGCTTGAGAAACATTTTAACGCTGAAAGATTAAAAAAAGGGAGAGAGAAAAAAAGAAAGAAAAAAGACAGGATCGGTAACCTGATCGAACGTAGGAATTAAGTTAACACAAAAGTGGTTTACACCAAGAACTTTATGTACGAAAGAATCGGCGAAACGTACGCATACTGTCAATCGATACCTCTATCCTCGAACTTTCGCACCGCCTCCGAAAAAAGGAAAGGAAAGGAGAAGAAAAAGAGAGAAGAAAAGAAAAAGAGAAACTCCAACCCCAGTTTTCTTTAATGAAAATTGTTTACACCGTTAACGGCGATCTTCAGCGGGGGAATTGGTTGTACGTGGGGGCGGAAGGTTAGCTGGCAGGTTAGCTGGCAGCACATTCGGCGCACGTTTTTCCTTTAGATCTGGAGAGCATTAAGGATATCCATTCGCGTTGGTAATAGAAATTACAGCGGACCACGTACTCGACTAGCTCTCATGATTTGCATATTCGTTTGAAACAATATCCTCGGGAGGGGTTGTCTCTTCGACGGCTCGGCCAGCAGAGGTGCTGGACTGTTTCAATCGAAATAAGCATACGCCGGTGATGCGGTAACTCCCGTTGCGCCACGTTGCGCCACGTTGTGCCGCGCCTCAACGCCCACCCCTTCCAAGGGCAACGACGGGGAAAAGAAGATACCCCCTCGGCTTTCCCATATTGCTCGCCACCGTCGAGGACTGAATGCGAAAGCAACCGGTAAAAAGTCGGGAGCATTAGTGTTTTCCTTTTCTGCGTTCGCGTGGAAGACCCGCGCGGTTTTTGATCGGGATATGTTTTGCTCGCTATCGAGTATGTTTTGCTCTATCGTTGATTAGCGTCGATGACGAAGTTGTTTGCATCTGGGATACGCGTTGTTTAGTTAATATAGACAAGTAAGCACGTGTAACTATTCTAATAGTTACTCTTATGATTTGATCGATCGATAGAGAAACGACCAATAGCATCGACGCTCGATATTCTATAAAAATAAAGATCTGAAATAATAAAGAACTGAAAACTCTACTCTCTTGCATATTTTCCAACTTTTGTAAATTCTACGTACGTAATCTTCCATTTGGTTTCTGCGAAACCCATCGTCCTCTTTACCTCTGCCGAGCGACGCAACTTTCTAAATTCTATGGAACGTATATCGAACGATATTCGTGAATGAGTAATTGCAAAGGTATTTTAGTACAATAGTATATAGTGTGAAATAATTCCAACGAAATAAATACGATTCTAAGCCGGATATAACACGTACAAGCGAGAAGGTACGCGGGCAACAGGATGGAGGGATACTCGGTTTCCCTCGGAAGTAAGCAAAGTATATATAGGTTTGTGCGAGAAGGGGTGAGAGAGGATGGCGTCGGGGTGGTGGCAGTCAGCTAATATTTTTAGACACCACCAACCCCTAGCCGGTTTCTCGATGCTCACCTCGTCACCCCTGCCACCTCTAGCACGTGTATATATAAGATCCTTTAAATGGGAAATCGAAACGTTTCGGAGATAACTCTCCTTGGGTGAGAATGTATTCAAAATGGCTGCCACAACGGCTCGAAGCGTTATGGATGGGAAGGAGATGGCGGGTTACCCCTCTATGATGATACGAAACATATTCCACCCTGAAGATCCCGAAGGCTTCTTCCCCACGCCGGCTATAAAATAAAATTCATCGTCCTCGTCCCTTCGTGACGATTCTCATTGTCAGGCGAATTCGAAGATGGCGGCTCGCACCTAGTAGCTCTCACGAAATTTTTCCTTTTGAGGGGTTGAAATGAAGCTTGCAAATGAGAAATTCCTGGCGAAGCGTTAAAATATTGTTGACTTTAAACGGACGTCGAGACGCATTTACGATTAGTTTGAGTTGAAAATATTAGCGCGATAAAAATCTTGGAAAATGTAGTCGCAACTCTGTGAATCGCGAATTACAAATTCAAATAATTGAACTTTCAATTGCGTTTTAGCAAAGACCAATTTTAGGTATCTATTTAGCAGTTACGTTATCTACGTTGTATACGATTGGGAGAATTCACTTTTCCACGGTAACGTGGAGAGACAGATTTTGCCAATATCTTTTGAAAGAAGAGGTTTATATACGTGGCACAGATAAGTATTCATTTGATATTTTAGATATCGCAAAATTGTCTTTCCAATTAAAATCTAGAATAAATCGATGAAACCAATTTAGATTGAACCTACCATTGCTCGCTTGTCTAATATTCTGGAAAAAATAGATCTTCGAAGGCTGTCTATTCCAACGAAACATCAAATTCCGAGTCCGTGGAAAATGTATTGGCAGCGCGGATGTAAAATCGAGCAGCAGCAGCCATGATGGCTCGTCTATTCCAGATAACGCGACTGTCGAGCGAACTGATGCCTACTACTTCGGTCTGGTGATGCATCGATTCCTCCCGCGAAATCCTTCCCTGGCCTTATCCTCGATACAGAGTCGAGCGCGGAAAACGTTTCACGAACGAACGAAGGAACAAGACTCTGCTCCCGTTCGCTTATGCGCGGAGGAGGAAACACGCAGGGGTGGGTCGTCGCCTGCCCAACCCCTCATACATCACGCTGACACTCGTCTAACTACGTCTTTCCAGATTTATCGCGTTTACCAACCGTGCCTAATATCGCGCAACGTTTTCACCACGCCTTATTCGAAGGGCTGTTTTCCACCGAGCACCTTCACCCACGCCGCGCCAGTGTCATTGTGGATCGTGCTGGAATGCAAGAACTTGGAGGGCTATAAGCTCCTTTCTATTATTACCTCCATGGACAAGCCTGTCTCTCGCGATGCGACGAACTCGCGAATGCCACATTTGAGGCCTCGCAATTTTTCTTTCGTCACCCATTTGTCAATTTCTTGGAGACGGAGTTTTTAACCTTTAAGTTCGTAGAACCGAGTTTCTTTCGAAATATTCTTTCGAGTAATATGATCCGGCTGATCGTGGTAACGGCCAAATGTTCATTCAGGCGACTCGTTTAGGAACTGTATCCGTGTAAATTATTGCGCGATGTAAGCAATGACGTTTACGAAAGAACCTATTCTCGGAAAATATAGTTATTGCTCCGCAAAGAGATATCGAATCAGAATTTACAGATCCAGAATTTATGCATATATTATAAAGTTATCCTATAAGAAGTTATGAAAAGTCGCAATGCGAGAAAAAGTTATAGATTGCGTTTGGGAACGTTGTCGATGAATACGAGTTAGTCGTAGGTTTAGAAATATTTCGGTTCTCTCCTCGTTTCCTGGAAAATGAAACACGACTTTTCTCACAGTTGCGTTTCTTATTCTTCCATATTCATACATATATTCCATATACATATATTGTAACAATGTTCGTACCATAAATATGGTCTAGGCCCCTAATCCGTAACGCTTCCCCTAATTCAAAACGAGATCGATAGAATCGCGACACGGGCCGGAGACAGGTCCATTTATCCAGAAAATAATCCGTCGATAGCATCGTCGGATCTTGTATTCGTAAACGGGCGACCTCGTCCTCGACGAAGATTAAAGATATTTATGAGATGACGATTACGTTTTTATCCGACGATCGGTATCGAAAGGGGTGGCTCTGGCAGACGTTTTCACGACAGACCAAGCGGGAAATGCTGCTCGTCACCGTTCGTTCATTTGTCTGCCAGTTGGTTGCTGGCTTGGACGGAGAGAAAGAGAAAGAGAGAGAGAGAGAGAGAGAGAGAGAGAGAGAGAGAGAGAGAGAGAGAGAGAGAGAGAGAGAGAGGTTGGACAGCAAGGAAACAGTTAGAAACATGACACGGACCGGTGTTATTAATCGTTGCCGCTCTCTCAATCTCAACTGGTCGCGAACGATGCACCCTGGACTACGGACTACGTGTCGCGTCCCTTGGTTACTACGGTTACTAGCGTTGATTTTCGGACGGTGGAAGAAATTTCGTGGCAAGTTGGACGAACCAGTCGAAAACAGAGTGCGGATTGTCTGGATGAATTAACGATAGTTTCTATCGTATAGTTTTAGGTTGTTTGAGAAGGATACATCGAGTGACCGAAAAGAAACAAGAATTTTCCCAACGACGTTTCTCGAAAACGCGATAGCGCTTGCCGGCAGACGCTCCAAGCTTTCCCGTGAGAGCAGATACGCGTGTTAATGCAACAGCATGCTCGTTATAATAATCTGCGAACGGAATGCACGTATAGCCTAGTGGCAGGTTGTCGGTGGTGGCAATGTCGCCGTTATCTCGTGCATGGGATCAGGTCCGATGGGGCCGCGAGACTGTTCCGTAAGCCGGTTATCTAAATACCGTAAATAACAACGAGCCCCTGTGTAGCCGGGCAAGGCAGCCCCGGCAAACCGTCAACCCCTTCGCGCACCCCTACCACCATGCTTATAATCGCCGCTTCCACGTGTCTCAGCGAGTCTAACGATTCCTACGAGAGCAACATCGTTCGGGCTACTCGAATTACGATAATCTTTTTTTTCTACGCGATGCGATGGTCAAACCATTTTTACGCGCTATACGCTTTTACGCGCTTATTCGCTTCTCCTTAAATTACGGATCTGTAGGAACCGTAATCGCTGCGCAAATTTCCTTCCATCGTCAAAAACGTTCTATGACGACAAATGATTATTATTTTGCAGTCGGATTCCACGTTTCTGTTGATATCATACGCGGTAATTAAGAGCATGGTCCGTGCGATGCGCGGTGAACGTGTCAAATGTACTGTAAAGAAGAACTAATTCTGAATTGGCATGGTACGATTCTGCGCGATTCTCATCGTCCGTCCCCTTATCTATCCTTCTACGTTCCGCGTTACACTTTCAATTCTCGAGACGTATAAACCTCAACGACCGACCGACTTTTATGACTTTGGCATATTTCTTTCGGTAACTACGAGTACCTGTAACACCTGTTCGCGATAATTCCACGCAACCATTCGAAGGAAAGTTCGCGTCGAGATTCTTTGTTCCCACAAAGGTAGCTCGGTTCTCGTTGGCATCGCTCGGAACAAATACAGAACGACTGGAGGGCGACTCGGTGATCCGATAAACTGATAGATATCCGGCTGGTACCACTATAATTAACGTTGACCTGGCCGCGACCCGGCGGCAATTTCAGCAACCGGCCGATACGACGATCATAATAATCGCGGCTAAATCTTTCTGCTTGTCAATCAGCCGACTGACACACGAGTCCAGGTTGCCCCGGGCTTTGCGTGTCTCGTGCTGGATCGTTGCACGCCAGCTAACGTCGATGCTCGATCATTAGTCTCGTCCGTGTTTCCTCTTTGCGCGCGGCCATCGCGTGCGATAGATCGATGCCCGTGGCGCGAGATCGACCAGCCGTGCCAGATGGACATCGGGACTACATTGCCTTTCGATGCCCCTAATTATTTCGATTTGCGTACCGCGCGCCGGCTTCGAGGGCCCACAGGTCATCCCGCAACCTTTCATTCGCCTTCGTTCCACCAGCATGTGCAGATGGAAATTGGAAAGATTGATCGGTCAGTTTTCGTCGTCAGCGATCATCGACATATATTATAATCTATTATATATAATAGAGATAATAGAATAATATCAAATATTTGGTACTTGGATATTTGCGCATTCGGAGCCCTCATGTGCTGGATACGTGGAGATCCGAAGCTTTAATATTTGGATATTTAACGCAAACCTATGTAGCCCTTCTTAACGTAATTATGCCGTTAATATCTAAATGTTTAATCGTGGAAGGCAAATTTTTCGTGAAATCCAGTTGCAATGAAATTATAAAGCGTCTGGGATTTTTCAATAAATTACAAACACGTAGATTCGCTATGGAAGATGTCACGGCCGTTGACCAAAGAAATTAGCCTGTCAGAGGGCGAACATTCTTGTCGCGATCGAGAAAGAGAAGCGAAAGAGTTGCGACGTATAAGTACCTACGATCTATACGATGGTTTAGTTGGCGCGATATTTATCGGCAGGAAGACGCGGCTAAGGAACCTGAACGAAAGTCAAAGTCCATCGGAGCGTGGAACCCCGATGCACCTGTTTGATCTGCGCTGATTAGTTTCATTTTTACGGCGGCCGCCTGTGCAGTACGACTCGCTCACGCTTGCTACTCGCTTGGAATCGGCCGAAATTGCGTAATTTCACGCATGTGAGCTACGGCCAGCGATATCGTCGGATTAAACTGTTTAGAAACACGTGTAAGGGGTTGTCGATCGGCATCGCGCGTGAAACGGACCCGGGATCCTGCGCCTGCTAATCTCGCATCTAACAGGGAACGTGACGCGGGAACCACGCGGCCTGGGAACGTCAAATAATGGAAAAGTGCAAGTTGGAAAAGGTCTGATGGAATTTTTGTGTCGTGTCGCCGATTAAACGGTGGCAACAACGCTATGAAAATGTTTCATCGTTTTGCGAATCTGCCTGTTTCCAAATTTTCAGCCAATCGTTTCATCGTCGAGTCGAAGCACGTGGCTATCGATCGAGAATATACAGCTTTCATCTGTGATTCACCGTGGACCCGAGAAACGTTCACGGTCCTCTAGAAAATTGAAGAACAGCCGGATCGATTCGTGGGTGAAATCACAATTATATCGGTCAGCTCATATATATCGACGACAATAGGACACTCTAGTGGGATACAATGTGCATGAAACTTTATTGTTCCCCTGAAAGCGTCGGTCAGTTTGGTCCATCTGCTGACCCAGCGGCCGCTGCCGCACGTACCAGCGGCGTCATCAACTGCATCGGCATCGTTTACAAGGAATTCAGGCTGGACGTATTCCCAAGGACCCATTCGACGCGAATCTTGCCCGTCAGATGCGACCTAGCGAAGAATATATTCTGTGTTTCTTCGCATGGTCCAGTTTATTATTCATCGAGCAACCGAGCTGCGTTACTCGAACCCCCAGTTTGAACCATTTTGTCGCAAGCGTTTGTCGATCGTTGTCTGTAGAAAGTTTTGGTAAAATAAGTATTTAATCAAGTTTGCCCGCTATCCGCTAAAGCTACTGCCGTCGCGAATATCTGAAAGTCAGAATGTGGCAACGGTAATCAGAGAAGATGAGAACAAGAGAAGATGCTTGATCTTTACCGCGATATCCGGCATACCGATTGAATCGAAACAGAAACTAGTCGTTTGTGAAATGGCCACACAATACGGTATCGTACATCGTATAAAATTCTAAAGAAAAATATTAAGAAGAAGGACTATAATAATATTAAGAAGAAGGAGTATAATAATATTAAGAAGAAGGGATATAATAATATTAAGAACAGGGTACGATAGAAGAAGAAGCGATCTCGCGATAGTATAATATTATCATTTGCTGTTATTTACTAAATATCGTGGCCTATTATACTTTTAAACATTTAACAGCTGCTCGTTGCAGGTACTGCGTTCCATGCCAGTCTATCGCGTCTATCTGAGCTTTTATGTTTAATTTCTTCTTGGTATTTTCTAGAAATGGCTAGAAATGATATTTTCTAGATAAACCGTCGCGAACCGAAACACGCTTTCTTCTGTGAAAAACTACTGGAAGGGTCAAGGCAAAGTGAAGAAGCAACATCGGTGAAAAATTTCTCCCGATAGAAGATTAAACTTTTGGCATTCCAACGTTCTCATAAAGCCATAAAGAAAATCGGCTGTGGCCCGCACGGGGATGTTGGCGAACACGAGGAGGAACAACCGAAAGGGAACAGCAGCCGGGGAAAAGTTTTCGAGGGGTTGTGCTGACCCCTGTTCGCTCGTTGTTAATATTTAGGGTAGTGCAGCGCCATGAACAATGCCGGCTGTCCCTCAAACGAGCGACGCGATGGGGTATGTCTAACGTTAACCTGTTTCAGTTACGGACCGCTCGCACAGTTTTCCAACCCCCGTGGACACGAACAGGGGTTGCGTGGTATCCCCGTGCATTATGATTAATGGATCTGGCGCATATTAGCACCCACTTGCCGCACCCTTCGCGATTTACATTTCGAATTTAATGATCCTCCCTCGAGACTGACGATTGACTTGTGCGATCGGTAAAACTGATTTTTTCCACGCAGCGCTAACTGTTCTAACTCTTTAGGACTGGCTTGAATTTTGGATACTGGTTTCCCTGAATCGTTAATCGAATCGTTAATCGAATCGTTAATCCGTCAACCGTATCAGCATCTGTATTCGTTGAGATTTATTTGCTCCTTTAACGACCTGTTCGTTTCTATACGGTTGGCTAAAATAATGAAATACGATAGAAGAAGATAGCTTGTAACTTGTAATAAAGAAGAAATAGGACAAGTATTCTTCTTTATAGCTACAATAGTTTGGGTCGAGCTATTGAGTTGCATCGAAAGGGCGATAATTAATTGAAATTCCCCTGTGTATCGCAACTCGAGTTATGGCAAGTAAAGGATTAAAACATTGATCATTTACCTGTTCGTCTCGAACGATCGAACGACCCTTGCGTTAAAGTAATCGATCCAAACTCGAATCTGTGCGCGAAACTCGTTTCATTTCGACGAATTTTTCTTTGAAAGAAGCCTGGCTGAAGCAGCACGGAGGACGAACTGGACGAGACGTCGTGGAAGTGTGGGCATGCGCGTGCGCGCGTGCGTGAGCCGATAGCGATCAGCTATCGGGACAAGTGGTGAAACTGCTACGATATGAAAGGCGACATCCCTAAATGGAGCAGTCGGTTGTGAAGGCAATATGTACCGCTCATGTGGCACGCGATTGCGCTCACAATGTCTTCCCATATACGGTCCTGTACATGTGTTCCGGTCAGTGGTTCTTCTCCCTCTGGTCCAGGCTGCCTTTTCCGGCTGTCGGGAGCTGCATTCCTTATTCGATGCGCCTCTGTCCACGTGCACAGTGCTCACCTGTCGGCCCCGAGAGAAACGCGCGCGCTCCACCGTCTCGATAAAATATCGCCAATCCCCGTTGCTGCAACTACAGCTGTCGGGAATAACAACCAGTCCGAGCGAACGATAGCGAGAGAACACGAAAAAGCAGAAAGATCAACGGGGGACACTCTAAAATTCTACCTCTTAACGACCACTGCCACCGGGGGGGTAAATGTAACTTCTAAGATGCTCCCTGTGCTTTAACAGTATTCAGAAAGGCACATAAAAGGAATCTAAACGGGATGCTGCATCGAGAATAAGTATTATTCTTTTTAGGTATTGCTCTACGTGATGCAGTCTCTACTTCTGAGGACGTTTCGCTGTTAGGGAAGCTGGTAAGCATGTTTTTCGTATTCAAAAGGCATTATACAGGGTCAGGGTGTGTTGGCTTGTTTGCGCAAAGTGGTGCTAGAGCATGTTGCGCGAGTAAAGATAAGAAGGAAATGTCATGTAAATGTAAGCTCGTAAATACTTTGCTGAAAAGTTACAAGACAAATACGAATTAATAATGATAGAGCAAACGGTAGAAAATTCATTTCCTTATGACAGTGTTCATACTTGAAACCGTCGAAGCGTAAGAATTGAATTCATTACGTTGTATAGTTTTTGCTCGCCGCTTTGAATTTCGCTGAATTAAATTGCCAGTCGATCCTTGTTCCGTTATTCCGTTTCACTTTCAAAGGTTTCTACAAGTTTTCTCCAGTTTGTAAAATCGATCTTTGATCTATCCGTTGTCATTTCATGTTTTTCTTACAACTGCTCTTACATCTTCCTATCTTTTGCTTGCTCTTTGATAGAATATGTTTGCAGGAAACCGGCACATCCTGTATACGTTATACATTTATGTATGTACGTTCTTCTTGCCATATGGTAGAACTTACAATTAGATCGAATCCAAGATATAAAATCTACCGTACATATACATATACATATACATATACATGTACATATGTCGTATACATATGAAACACGTTTAAATAGGAAATAGTAGGTAGACAAATTTCTACGAAGCGCGATAGCATCAGGAGACCAAGCATTAGAATCAACGATAAAAGAAAGCAATTGAAACTCTGGCAAACAAATTTCAAGAATCCTCGTTACACGCGTGAGCTGCACTAATGTGAAAATTATGCGCGGATTCGCAATAATTCCCGCATCAAATTCCCTGTCCGCGATATTCGAAAGAGCGCATTTAAGGACGCGCGGTCGAAGGCGCGAAGAGAAAATTCATTCATTAATATTAACCACGCGGGAACCCATCGCATTTGCATTTACTGTTCTTGGCTTGGCTGACCAGGAAACGGAATATCCACGTAATTCGTGGCAGTAGGTAGCACCGTTGCAACGTTTTCGTTGTTGTGCAAACTGGATGCCGTATGATATCGAACGGAAACAATCGGCTACTATGATTCTCCCGCTCTTTATTAAATCAACGATCATTGCGGAGACCAGAATACCGTATGTTTATTACATGGAGTAATCATCGTTGAGGTTTCTTACTTTCGATAGCTCTTCGGCTTCTTTCAAGATTTTTATCGCTAGAAATTATATTTAATTCCGTACATGGGTACGTCTTATATTTACAACTGGGACTGGATCGGCAACAAGATCTGGAACAGGATCAAAATTATCTGAAAGTCGACGATATCCGTTGTATTTATCAAGCCGACGATACCACGTTTCGTATTCAAATTCCTATCAAGTGCAGAGCGAACGCAATCGGGTAAGCTTCTTTTTGGCTCGTTTTTCGATTCACGCGCCCCCTTCTTTCAATTACGCGATAAAACGGAACGAAAGAGTACCTGTTAGCGTTAGGGTTAGGCGTGGAGCAGCTGTCGGTCACGACGAAATAATCGTAATAGAATTGTCAAAACGTATCCGTCCCGTTATTTTACGGGGTTTGAATCTGAACCGGGGATGGAAGGAGTCGTACGTCCCCTTGGATTCGCGTAGAATCGTTTCCCGGGGGAATTACCGGGTATTATATCGAACTGGAAGGACGTCGAGATAGGGGTCCGGGTGCAAATGGAGTGGCCCGGCAGAATATGCTAGTGTCACGGGGACGCTTACTAATACCACGGATTATACCGGAGATATCTGCACGGTATATCTTATTCGCGCGATCGCTTTAACGCGGCTGCATCTTTCCGCCCGAGAATTAGCATACCGACGCGGCACGGCGATAAAGCCAGACCAGAGCAAGAAACATGTAGATGAGCTTTAGAGGAGTTTTGCGACGGAAACGTAACGAATCTGGTTCTATGACTCATAGAAGGGAAAGGTGTTGACAGTTTTGTCGTTTCTGACGCATATGAAGACCGAGAAACTAGTATATCCGACCTGTACTGATCAACTTTATAGATTGAAAAGTAAAGCAAACGAAGAGACGTTATGTATAGATTTTGTTGAAATTCAATTTCGTTCCAAGGTGCTTTTTGTGTTGAAAATTTGTGTCGACCTCTGTAGTGCAAATAAATAATAGAAGATGTAGAAATCTTTTAGTCCCAAAGTTAGCTCGAACCCCTTGAAAGAACGATGCAGTAATTCATAATTTAAAAAAAATCGGTTCCATTGCTTGTTTAAACGTACCATTTCCGGATAATATTATTCATATCGTTAATATTAACACCACGAGATTCTGATACGCGTTTCTTTATTAAAATTTCCCATTTTTTCAATAAACGCTCGTTCCTAGACGGGCAAGTAAAAAGAAGTAACGAGACGGCGGGGGATCTGGACTCGGAAAGGGTGTATAAAGTGCAAGGATCGGAAAAGGCGAAGCCGGATGATAAATCAGTAGGGCAGTTTTCCGGCATCGATGACAAACACAATAAGTCCCAATTTCGGTCATTTATATACGGTACGCCCGGGATAATATGACGCTGGATCCTTTGTGCACACAGGACCTACCGGAGGGGTGGCTCGACGGATACACACGAGTGACGTCACTTACAATGACATAAATCAAAGCGAAGGACGAGCGTCCCGGACACGGCACCGCGCCGGCAACGTTCCCCCGGGAACCGGAGGTCCTCTTTTGATTCTGCCTCTGGAATTCCGCGGACAGGAACTACCTAAGGATCGGTCCACGCGCCACGCTCAAAGTAGGAGGGTTGAAAGGGACTTTAAACGAGAGGGGCAAGGTTTTGCACTATTGCGGGAAATTGAGGAAGATAGAGGCGACGTCGAGCTTGTATCGTTTAAGAGGAAGCGAAACGGATCTTGACAAAAGACCTTTTTCTAGGAACGCGCGGCCCTGATTTTCATGAAATTGTCTAGATTTATGCCGTAAATGATCGAAACGAGAACGTTATAGCACGACACAATAAATATACAAGGATATGTGAAAGAAATAGAAAAATCTGATGTAACCTTGATCAATTGTTAATTGGTAATTGTTGTGTCATACGAATCTACAACAATTGCTTATTAAGATGTGCCATAGTTTTAGTAAATTTTATTAAGAAACTTTGATAAACGTTGACAAATCAGCATCGGTAATCTCACGGTATGCCAAAAACTTGAAACGGAAGCCATTTCGGAACAAGGTTCTTTTAAACAGTATCCTAACAACAGCGTCTTGAGAAATAAAAAGAAAATTCGATCTAATTCCGAACGCTACGAGAAAAGAAATTAGATTCATCCTGGTGGAAACATCCTCTAAAATTTCACGATTAATTTCCTGATTAAAAGAACGAAAGCGTGAGGGAGTGAGTGAGTGAGTGAGTGAGTGAGTGAGTGAGTGAGAGAGAGGAAGAGAGAGAGAGAGAGAGAGAGAGAGAGAGAGAGAAAGAGTACGGCGCGCGTAATCAGCGATAAAACACTTGGCTGAATCGCCCACCTCTCCACCCCTTTTCCCCTACCTCTGCCGTCGGCGAATTAAACCGGGCCCATTATCTTATGATAATTCGCGCGGCAGGGTTGAAATTAATCGAGTAACTACAATTTCATAATGGCCGCCCCCTGGTCCTCGTCAGCACTGCTTCGCCTCTGAGGGGAGATCGTCCCTTTGTCTCTCTTTCCTTCCACGAGAACGAGTCCCTCCGTCGCGCCCGTATAACTGGAATGACATAATTGAATAATATAACGCGCGCAGCCACCCTTGCCGGAGCAGAAACTGGAACCGCATCGAGCTGAACCGAACTGAGTAATGGTGCGAGTCGAGGACTCGTGGGACCTCTCGTCACGCATATTTCATTACGCGATCCGGCAACCCCTGCAACCCCTACGCCGTTTCGCCTCTCTCTCTCTCTCTCACACACACACACACACGCACACACACGCACACAAAAGCGCGCGCACACACACACACACACACACACACACACCACTCACCACTCACCTTCTATCTATCTATCGAATTCGCTTGTCCAGCTTCGACTGCCGAATCGAATCCGGAAATCAACGAACTTAATTAAAGCGCGTCAAGTGTCGATTCCGTTTCTTTATAAAAGAAAAAAAAATCTTTGCCGAATTGCAGCGCTCTCTATTTAAAACGGGGTTTCGGGGGTTCGATTGTGGCTTTGAGAGGAAGGAAGATCCAATTTTTTCTGGAAATTTTGTCAATGAAAATGATCGTTTTGGCGGTTGAAAAATTCATATGCAGAATACAGCATTTCATCGAACACGATATTTCTTAAATTCTACTACTAAAAGAAACTATCAACTTTTCGAACAACAACATCAACACGCATCTGTACGATACGATACGTGCACAGGGTGCACGCATGAGCGCGGCTCATAAATTCATTCGTAAAATTCTTCGGATTTGCTGCCGTCTAACCAGTAGCGGCATATTGCAGAAATTGTCCCGGTGCGATACGTGTTAATAACAGAAAGCAAATTATAATACAACTACTTCGACATAAGCTCAGAACCTAGTGAAATAAATGTGTGAAATTCTCTAGTTCTGAACAAAACCGCCACATTGAACAACAGCACACCACCGAAATAATCCTACTTTGCTCGATAAAGTTACTCGAGGCGAGTTATCCAACCGGCTGTAGAGTCTGGCTGCTTTCTTCTCTTCGCGCCTCGGTGTTCACCCTCGGACTATTCTCTATTCAAGATCTATTCGATGCCGATATGATTGCATTTCGTGGAGAAAAAGATTGCCGTGAAAGTGCACCGATTATCTTTAGTCCGATCGCTGATAAGGCGAGGAGTAGCTCTTGAGTGAATCGTCGAATCGTTTCTGCCACCCCTTGGCCGGAGGGTTCATAGACACATGTATCGTAGGTTGTGCAAACACCCCTTCTCCGTGCCTGCCATAAAGCTCTATCTCTCGTTTCTCCCAGGGGGTGCTACCTCGCGTTCGCCCCACCTCTTTTTCCTCCCTTGCCCATGTTCCATCTCTCGGGCAGCAACATCAACGTCCCTAGCTTTTCTAAAAAGAAAAGTCGCGCCTTGTTTATCCAGCTGGCGTGTTTTAATGTCGCTTTAACACGGCGTAAAATTATATGCAAAAGTCCTCATAAAATATGCAAGTCCCCTTAATGCACCGAGAAATTGTCGCGTTACGAATCCGGCCCTATGGGATTATTATAGCTCGCTACGTAACCGCCCCCGACTCGATCGGTTTACGCGCTACCCCTCTGGGGTTTTAATGCAGTGCAGATTTCTTTCTCGCTCGGATTATTCTTATCGCGCCATAGATTTCGGACGTTACAGATAGATGGATGAAAAAGATAGACAGACTCGATATTCCGCGTGATTCGAACTTGGTTCGACGCATCCGCTCGAGTTACCTTTTCTCGTCGGAGATTATTATTTTATTTTAACCGGTTAAGAGATTAACGGTAAGATGAAGTAAAATAACGCGTGACGATTGTACTTGTCAAAATTGAAGTAGTAGATACTTTACTAGAGGACCATCGCACAAATTAGAGGCATAAAAGATGGACAATAGCTTATCATAGCGTTTGTAAGTTCCTCGATTTCATTAAACTTTATAAAAATATAAGATCTAACAGAATGGACGAAAAAAATGGACGAAAAGATACCGGTTAAACGAATCTCTGGAATTTCTTTTCATAAGCACCGTGTAAAAAAGAAAGAAAAAGAGAAGAAAAAAAAAAAAAGAAAACAGAATTCAATGATGTTCGGGAAAGGAATTAACGGAGGCAGAGAAATCTGATTTCTAATTAGACGGTTGGATATTCTTAATATTTGATCCGTCATTGGCTCGTTTAGGGAGAAGAGAAGACCAGTCCATTCGAGGATAGGAGGGAATGGGTTCTTTTCTTGCACCGATTCGTCATAGAATGTTATACCTGGAATTTACACGTTGAAAGGACAACGTGGCGAGATGTGTGGTCCAGTAATTAACAGTGTGGGGGCCACCGTGTGGTATTCGCTCTTGGATTTATATACTTGACCCATCGTTCTTGTTATTTCTTTCGTATCTGTTCGCGGATCTGCCCTCCTGTTCGTCGAACATAATATGGAACGTTGTACATACATGTAACGATCTTCCGAATTTCGTTCCACAGAAATTTCGTTCTATTTTATCTTCACATTTTTATGAAAATAAACAGAGAGCCGTTAGAAAGGTACTTCAAGCTATTTCGAGTTACTTATTTACATGTATCAGTTTTTGCGATCAGTCGATTCAGATTGAACGATCATAGCAGTAGTCGATAACGTAAGCGGAATAAAGTAATTTCAAAATTCTACGTTAATTCTATCGTGTTTATTAATCGTACGCGAATGTCCACGTTTAACCTTTTGTACCATACAATAGAGAGTTTGAAATTTCTTTCGTCTGTTACAACACTCAACGATCAATTTTACGTTGATATAAACTTTCACTAATACATACGCGCCTGTCTAGTTACCGTCACTTCTGCTTTTTGATTAGATCATATCTTAGATTATATCTTTTTACTAATGAGAAAATTTTTACCTTTTTTTTTTTTTGTTTCCAATTTTTAGAAATCGTTGAAAACTTTGAAAGTTGGCGCAGGTTGAGACGCTCGTATCAGACAACCGATGATAAGTATCGGAATGGCAGGGGTCAGGACGCAAGGCAATTTGTAGGTAGCAGCCAGCAGGTTGTCAGGTGTCGATGGGGGGGCCGAATTGTCAGCGGGGGTTCCGCTACCTAACGGTAGTAAGAGTTGCCCTCGCTTGTTCGACGGCCCCCTGCGATCTTACATGGACCCCCGTCCTTATATTGCTGGCTTTTCGCTATTTCATCTTCATTCGTTTCATATAGTTTTACGCGTTTTCTGTCTTACAATTATTATTATTATTATTATTATTATCATTATTACCATTATTATTGTTACAATTAACACAGATGCAACGAATTTATATAAATGACATTCTTCATAGAGCTCAACTCTGAAAATTCAAAGATTATCGGCTATAAATGATACAAGAAAAGAAATTATTGCTTCTTACGGTCGGTTGCGTAACTTGTACATTATATTAAGTACTTGTAGCTTCGCCAAGACCAATCAATTTTGTTAACAAGGTGCCAGATATCCATCCATTCGGAAGAAAGAAAACAGAATCGTCAAACTCATCAAACTGTCCAGTGGCTCCATTTCGATTTACAGACGAGCCACTCGACTGCAAAAAGGCAGTCTCACTTATAGTCAGCGTAACATCGTGCCTCGAGCTGCGTAATTAGCCGTGGACTTGTGGCAACTATAAATATTCAATTGGCGCTGATGGAAAAAGAAGAGCGGCGAAAAAGCGGACGTGAAATAATTCGATTACAATAATCCGTGGCCACCGGTGACATTACATTCGCTCGACTCCATTGTGATGCGAATGTAAAAACGATGCCGCACGATATGTTTATTACCGAACACCGGATGGGGATCAATATTCATAAGCCGATTCGTTTCGACCCGGTCTGCCGCTCATCGACTGTGCCGTACCATGCCAGCTCGGCATTATTATTTTAATCAACTCGTATAATGTCTCTGCAAATTACAGGGTGACCCCCTACTTAATGACCGGAAGAACTAGTATGCTGCAACGGATGAGGAGTCACTGCGCGACCGGAAGCGAGCTATCTGCGATCCCGTAACAACTTTTGCGAGAATCGGAGAAACAGCGACGCGTTATTCGAAAGAGCTAAAGACAATTATTGCTATTTGCGTGCGTGGTTCCTTGGCTTATTCTTATTTGCTCATTATTCGTAAAACGATATACGTTTGAATTCATTTATCATACATCTATACTCGTATCTTTGGTTTTCAACTGACTGTTAAGCGTTTGTCGTCGATAGTTCGTTTACTCGGTTTTTCTTCTTTTATTCGAGTAATTAGTTGATCTCGTTACTCGTTATTTTCAATAAATTCGATAGAAAGCGAAGGAACACTACGATCGATATCGACGTCGCGTCGGCGCGATCAAGTATGATGGGGAAACGCAATCACGGCTCAGCCAATAAAAAGTCGAAACGTCGAATCTTCGGCAACATCTTCCGTCTCGATTCGTCTTTCGTATGTCGTATCGATGCGAATTATCAGAGACAAAGAAAGGGTGAGGAAGGGGGCAGGAAGGGGGTAGGCAGGGGGGGGGGACGACGAGCGGGCGGGCGGGTAGGGGGTGGCAAGGGGACGAGTCTAGCCCGAAGTAACAGAAAGAGCAGGGGTGGTAGAGAGTAGGAGACTTGTCTCATTTTACTTTACAAGAGGGATTTAAAAACGAGGCACCGTTTGACAGCTATTGCCGGTAGAGCTCGCCTCCCTGCGACTCCGAATTAAATTTAAAATATACAATAAACAGGGAAACAATCAATAATCGTGTCCCTCCGTCGTGTCGTTTGATATGTAGGTAATTAAAAGTCGTTCGGGGTGCTGATCCCGGAAACGGAGGGTTTAGCTCAAATTGTGAATAATGACGGAGCCTTTAATGGACGATGCCGTTAAAATCGTTACCTGAGATCCCTGTCTACTGTCTACCGTCTACTCGAGGCGAATACGTTAGCTGGCCATTTCGCCCTGCTTGTTTTTCCGCCATCTTTGCGCCGTCTTCGTGCTCCGCTTTCGAAATGTTTTTAACGCCCTTTACGTAATTTCGTTTACCACGGAAGACGGAAGACGGAAGACGGAAGACGGAAGACGGAAGACGGAAGACGGGAGACGGGAGACGGGAGACGGGAGACGGGAGACGGAAGACGCGTTATAAATTAACGAGGTTCGCCACCAACTTTCTCGCTGCTCTCCTCTTTCGCTCAATCCCTATACATTTGGGCTAGATGGTTTTTACTTTCCAAATTTTTTCTGAGAGAATTTCGAGTTAATTGGCAGGAACGAATAACGATATTTTAGATAAGAAGAACACCACTTACGTATAGTTGCTCCATGTTTTCTTCTTCTTTTAATTTTCCTCTCGAATAAATCGTTTGCAAAGCAAGCCTATTGATGGGTTCATTTGATAACACGCGCTCCTATTACCTATAGTACCTATAGTACCTATATTGGCGAAACTGTGAACGTGGCACATTCGTCTAGGTATAACAGGAAAGTATAAGAAATTAAATGAAAAAATGAAGAAAACGATATTGGCTAGGGACGCAGCGTGATAAACATATATATATATATATATATATATATATATATATATATATATATAATATGATGGAGATGAATATTTCTCGACTCTTGAAGAACGGAACCCGGAATCAAAGATCAAGCGCCGAGATACAAACAGATGACTGAGAAAATGGTAAAATATTGCTCCGTCAGAAAAATCAATGCGAAACGCTTTGCAACCCTATCGAGCGCTTGATCTCGCGTTTTTCTCGCCGGCAAAGAAGGCAAAGGTGAATCGGAACACGTTGGAATCGCGGTGTACACAGTCTACGCGAGCATCTTGCAGGACGAAGTGGATTCAGCGTTCGCGTCAGGCAACAGTTAATGGGGATTCGAGTGTCGATGAGGCATCGACGCCGATGGACGTCGACGTGCGTCGGTCAAGGGAGGCCGGACAGCCAGCCCCGTTGTTGTTTTTACGCGACGTGCCAGTAATTTACAGTCGGTCATTCAGCCGTACATGGCCGGTACGATCGGTGGCCTCGCTATACGTCAAATTATCCCATACATCATGGCTTTCTTCGCCAGGCCAGGTCGATTTATGTGCACGCGCATAATATAAATTATTAAATAAGTCTACGCCAGAAGCGCATGCGTGCTCGTTATTTATCGATCGGTAAGAACGGATCCCTCGAATCGACCGGCCGATCCATCGACCAGATAAGCGAACGCTAAGGCTAACTAAAAGTGCTATTTGCACCAGTGAAAAAAGTTGTCACGATTGGTTTCGTGTTTGTTGAAAATTGTGTTACTTTGCAGCAGAGCTTGGCTGTTTCTTATTTACACGGAGATGCGAACATGTTCAATTGCTTATTATGCTTATTGTTAAGCTTGTAAAGATATTCGATAAGATGTTCGATATGAAAAAAGAACGACGATAATCGGGTGAGTTGCTCGTGGAAATTTAACAGTAAAAAAAAAATGTACAAAATACTTGCTACAACATCTATTTGATAATATCAATTGGTCGTATAGAACGTATTTCTGCTTAGGAATCGAATTTTTCAAATTTCCGAAAAATTGTGCATATTTAGAGGAAATTAAAGGAGAGAGATATTGCGCGTGGAAGTTTTTGCTGGCACACGAGACCACCTCGGAGATGAAGCTGTCCTCCGTTGCTGTAGCTAACCCCTCTGACCCTCGTTTTTCGCGTTTGCTGATGTTCACCGGCTGTTTCGCACAATTCTCACGCGCGCGATCATCAGAATCGGGGACATTGCAGAAAGAAACCGCCGTAAAATCCAAAGCGGGAACTGAACGGATCGCAGGAATCGCAATAAAAATGAACACGGACCGTCCGAAATTAGGGAGCACAAAAACGCTGACGACGGCTTCGTACATCCACTGACGACGAATCGTTACCAGACGCGGTGAAACGTAGTCAGCTGACGATGGGTCAAGTGTAAATAGCGTTTGAAATTTTTCCTACTTGCTATCGTATATCATGCACGATGTTTTCGTTAAAATACGCGTAATTTTAATGCGCCACGTAGCGACAGTAGTAGAAAGATATAGTGGAATCGAATATCGGTCAATTATTCTCCGAGTTAATAGCGAGACGATTATAATCGAGGCAACAAGTTTGTCACGCTCGACTTACGAATGTTTAATAATTCAATCTTATCTTAACGCGAAAGAGCCGCTACTACTCGAATACATGTAAGATTAATTTCATCCAAGGTGGTACCAGTTCAAATCTCTTCGCTTCTAACTTCTTGCTTGATTCTGAAATCAAGCTTAATGCCAGCTTCGAACGGATAAAATGAAGAGGCCCGTCATCACCTAGAGATCCGTCGATGTAATGCCCATGTTTGTTGGAACGATTTCGAACAAACCGGTCGCGAAAGGGATAGCGATCGAATAAGGAACGACCGAAAGAAGCGTAGTTGGTCGATTAGGTGGCCGAAAAGAGTAGAGTGTAATCGCTCAAGCAAGGCAGATAGCGTGGAGATTTTCATTCGAGGTTCGAAACGATCGGTAGCCGGAGCCACCCACGGCGCCCTGCCAGGACGATCGACGATTTCTCTTGATCATTTCGATCGCGCCGGCTCGCCTTTATGTGTATATTATGTATTTATTATGGCTGACTACCAGGAACCGAGCGACAAAACCAGCGGAGCCTCGGTCTTTTGCTTTGGTCCCGCGGTCCTCGTTCCACGTACCGTTCCTCCTCCTCCTCTTCCTTCCGCCCGCCCCCCCCCCTCTCGACTCATTAATTGACACCGCGATGCTCGTCCCGTCGATCATGGTGGTCCAAGCAGCCTTTAACGAAACATCGATTCTCGAATGCGATCGACCATCGATGCGGCGAGACGCGACGTCCAGGGAACCCCGCGAGGCTGACCACGCGGCAAAAATCGGGAAATTCCCTAGACAAGTTTTCTTTCGCGATCAACGAGTCGATTTATCTGGTTAACCACTGCATCGCGATTGCGACACTAATGCGACGTGTTAACGGTTGGGCGAGCGCTTCTTTCGTGGTTTGCTTGGCGCGAGAATAATACTGGTGGATGTCGATGGCTGGTGCAAGATTTTTTCGGAATTCATTTGTTTCGTCTATTTAGATTTAATAATAACAACGATAATAACGATAATAACGATATACAGGTATAATGGTAATTCCGTATAAAATTCAGAAACCACAGGAACGTTTACGTGTCGGAACCGAAATAGCTACGCGCGAATTCCGTGGTTGCGAAATCGGTTCGTGTTAAACAGCACATTTCGTGCGATATTCAGAAAGATGCTACGTGCTACGAATGCACAAGCTGGTATCCGCTAGCAATGGACTTGAAAATTTTCGAATTTCTTTGCACGCTCTCTACCAAACCTTCTGAAATCCCTGAATTCGATATATTATATATATCGATAATTTATATAGATTTTCAAGCACTGTGGATTCTTTCAACAAATCAATGCTTCGATGATCAAAAATTACCACTTTTCCTACGCTTCTTACAATAAAAAATGTTCAAAAAATCTCGCCGAGTTTTCCATATAATCAATCATTTTGGACTATCCTTCAGAATTATCGTACGATAAGGATAGTTTGCCGCTAATTTTCCAGACCACCCAACATTCTGATTGTTTTTTAGAAAGATCGAATAACATAAATTTCTTGAGAAATCGCCAAGTGACAGAGCGAATGGGTGCGCCCATTGCTAGTCGGTAATAAAAATTTCGTCGATCCAGCGTATTCCCAAACGGTTTCTGCTGACAAAATTCTCGAATACCGCGTATCACGTACATCGTCCATGGCTCGAGTCGTGCGTTTTCGAACCGAGCTCCGTTTATGGGGCAATCTGTAAGCTGCAGACGATCTGTGACACCGTGTGGAACTGGGCCGACGTTCATAACGCATTTACATTCCTTTCAATGTCGCGCCACGTCCACTGGAGGCCATTGGTTCGATTGGTATTCCATGACTGGTTTCTTCGATTTATCGGACGCTCCTATAACTACCATAAGTTCCACGTTCGGAATAGGAGAGTGGACGGTTGCCTGGGAAAAATTCGATTAACTACTTGGATCAGTTCGTTGTAATCGTTGCTCGGAAAAAGTCGGAAAAAATCATGCTCTTGATTATTTCTGCGTTGAACGCTTTAAGAGATATTCAACCTGGTTGTAACCATCAAAATGTCTAGGAGTTTGTCTCGACGCGGAAGTTTAAGTTTATGTTTTAGAAAATGACTGTTTAACGCTATGTAATAATCGTGTTTACAATTTTGACAGAAATCCAGTTCTAAATCGTGTTAATGTTCAACTAAAATGATAAAATAACAAGTACCTCATTCGTGAACAGACGTTTCGTTCATTCTTATAAACCTTACATCCATAGATATTCCTTTATAGATTAATAATATGAATCGATTCGAGTACATCGTGTAGCGGTACGTGTTTGCGATATTGGCAAAAGGATACGTGGACAGGCATATTACCGAACAGCAACAGTATGTAATTATTTCGCAATTAACAATATGTAATTAGAGAAACATATGAAATATAAATCATAGTGGAGCTCTATTTATCTGTATGCATCGACGGACAGACAGATAGTTCACGTCCAAAGTATACATACATTATAAAGGTAGGAAAGATGTTACTTTTCATAGAAAATTTCTACGATCGATTGGAATGGCGAGTAAGTAAAAGGAAACAGGAGAACAAGCAAAGGAAGCGCGCGGATGAGGATCGAGGCTCGCGTAAGTATTCAAAGATCGATCGAAACTCGACCTGATTCTCGGAAGAGTTGCTCGCGGCCGATTATTATTCAGCTCGGAACCGATGTAATAATAAATTATGATTCTCTTTTGAAATAGGTGGGTGCCAGGCAGATTCCTAACGGGGCTGGAGGCCCCATATTTACGATTATAATGTCCGCATAGCATTATTTCGATCTGGGAAACGCGAGCATGACGGAATGCCACCGGCCCGTCATGTTGCCGCATAACAATACTCGCGATCCTTCACCGCCATTGTTATTCGAATCAGATATGAATATGATTCACGTGTTCCGATCCGTATGTATGATCGATGCTGAATGAATGTGCCGAATTTCTTTTTTATCCACGAACGCGCACGCTTTCGGAAACGTTCGAATCATTGAATGGACTCGTCGTATCGTATGCCCGAGCATACTATAAACTGCATGCTACAAACAGTGGAGTCTCGTTTAACCCTTAGAGTTTAAAAAGCACGTACCTACAGATATCTTGGGGAGAAAGGCAGAAAATAAAATATGTAGGAATACGTGGAAAGTTCAATGATGAACGAGAATCGACGATTAGACTGCGGGTGTTTACGCGCGCGTTGAAAATTTAGATAATACGCAAAGATATGTGAGATATATTATTACATATAATATGTTATAATATTTAGAAAGATACGATGAAAACTTGAATTTCCTTAAACATGTACAGAATCTATGACCATTGATTCTGATTCTGATTCTGATTCTGATTCTGACTCTCTATTTTCGTTGATCGTAAAACAAAGAGTAACGTAGCCTGTGTGAATACTGTTGTTCCTTTCTCTTATTCATTCACCTAGCAATTTCCTGATATTTGAGTGTCGCCCCCGTTGACTTTGAATGAGTCGAAAATCGAATACGTCAGGCCCAAATGTGTCTCAACTACGTCCGAACAACATTTGCCTCGTATTTCTTATCGAAAATCAGTATTCCTGTCATTCATGTGGCAAAACTTGCATTTTTATCTATACGAATTGACCGAAAATTTAAATTAGTATCTGATTCTTGAAAATAAGAAAAGAGGAAAAAGGCGAATGAAGACTCACACAACACGTTGAAAGAATTTTGCGATTCAAATTTCAAAGTTCGATCTGTTGCAAGTTTCTAAAAATATCGGTTATTTGGGTGAAAAAGGCAAAAGGAATAGCATGCCGAGCTTCTACTTTGACCAAGTCTTGAAATATTAAAATTCATATTATTTTTTCGAACGTCCTGTCTATATTTGTTCCTTCGTACGTTCTAGTTGATCTTTGATTTTTCGAAGAAACGAATAAAGCTAAACTTTCCGAGCGAAAAAGAACGGTCGAATCATTTTTTTGACAGAAGATTTTTTAAACAGGATCTTTCTATTCCTAGCCGAAGAATAGGATCCTTTGACTTGTGAATTCAACCTCGTAACTTTGTGAAAACAGAGAATCGAGTTTACATTTCTTTGGTACATAGTTTGGAAGTTCAGTTGATTACATTTGACACTAGTTACACTTCGGTTCAAGTCAAGTCACAGTTTGCTCTTAAGATCTAACGTCGCAGTTTGTTATCGAACAATTAGTTACACCTTGTAGTTGAGATCAAAAGCCTCGATGTAACATCTCTATCTCGTCTATACGAACAATGTGTCGGATAACACTGTGATACGTTGACGAGTTGATATCTTGATATATGTGTATATACGTATATCATACTTACATACATACATCATACTTACTAAATACTATTGAATTGAAGTTTATCGATGTAATAAATAGATGACTGTTCATATACCTTTATAATCTCTGAAAGTATCTCGTATGTTTGAAATAGCTGTCTCGTACGTGCATCTTCGAATGTGAAATTTCAAACTTGACCGATATAATAAACATAACAGCGACGACTCATTATCCGTATAAATAAATACAATGACGATGATAATAATAATGAGCTACGAAAGAAAAATTGATGAATATCGATTCGGTAAAATCAAGGTGTACACGAAACATCGTTTTATAACATTATATTATAAGATTATATAATAACATTATATTATAAGATAGAAACGCGGTTCCGTATTCGTTGGTACGTTAACTCGGTGAATCGCGGCGAACGCGTAGAGGCTATGGAAATAAATAGCTTGGTTCTTTAAAGCGCAAACGTGACAATTCGAGTGCACTGGAAAGCATAGATATCGAAAGCGGAGAGGGCCCGGCTGGTCGTTTTCCAGCGGGCGAGTACGCGACGTCTGCTACTCGGCCACTTGGCGATTCCGCGCGCGGATCTTAGACGCGTGACCTGGACGGTTCCCACGCAGGACACGGAACATCGTCGCAACCGGCTGACGTGTCACATACATACGTGATCATGTTCTAATGCATCGCGCGCCCCTTGGAAATTACAATTAGGTGACTAGACGAGCAAGTAACCACCAATCGGGTCTACTGGATCGTTAAGCCTCATGTTGGATTTTCATGCGTCTGTATTTACGGATTGTCGGTTCGTTCAAGAGTCGAATCGTTCGATACATGCATGAATAAACGGCGTGTCGGAGGAAAACGAAATAGTCTTGGCGTTAGACGAGTGCTATTCGATTTTTCAAACAGTAGAAACATTAACCCTTAGAAGCTATCGCCAAAGAAAATCACGTTCACGCTATCACGCGTGAAATTTTACTCCGGTACTTTCCATTATCCTTTCTATGATATTGCCTATAGAAATAAATAACGTATACAGCGGTGTACTATGCTGAGACGTAGAAAAGTTGTTATTTCCAGCGGTTACAAATAACACGGCGACGATAATAATGAAACGGAATGGGGTGAAATTTCAGCCATGATAGTCTTTCGGGGTTAATTTATTTGGACAAAGCGAAGGTAAGAATTTATAACGAAAAGTTCTTAAAACCGATGGAAGCCACCGAGCGGAATATTAAATAGCACTGGATGGACGTACATATGTATGTAGTTACAAAGTTCCCACTCTTAAATTTTAATATTTAAACCGGACACCGTGGCCAAAATACCTACTCCTTTTGTAAGTTCCAGTCATGTATCTGGACATAAGAAAAGCAACAGCGATATCATCTAAGAGGCATAAAGAGAGAAAGTCATGTAAATGGAAGCAGAAAAGATTGAAACAAAACTGAAGGCGCATCCAGAGTAGCTATACGAGTTGAATATTACAGAATGTAACACTGTTGCGCGGAATATTTAATGTTTGAAAACAGGTGGCCGTAACTTTGCCAGAAAAGACGCGAAACAAAAATTACTAAATCTCCCTTTTATAGTTGACAGATTCGTTTTCAGTGTCGCGTGAGAAACTTTTATCCCACGAGACGCTTGCATTTATGTTTTTTCATTAGATTCGAGTTTCTTACGTCTAGATCCGCGTGTCTAGGAAATCGCAAAGTGCGAAAATGCGCAAAACGCACACGCAAGAATATATAAAATATGCAAAATAGTTTCATTATATTTTGCATATTTTTGCTAAAGCACGCCTAAAGAACGATATAATTGTTTGATATCTATGTGACTCACCGCATCGATGTACTGGCAATCTCTTTGAGGGTGACGAAAATTTCAAACAGCAAATCTCCAGGTTGTCGTCCATGCAGATCCGTCGATCGTTAGAAGCAAGTTTATCCTGGAATCCTCCGGGATCGTTTCTTGCATCCCCGTCAGCTCGAACGAAGGGGGACGCGACGGTTCGAGTTTTGCACATAAATCTGGTCTACCTACGGTGTTCTGGCTCCTCCTGGGACTTGGTTCCACGACAGTACGGAAAAGGACTCCAGGAAGACTTCTCTTTAGAAGATTGCTGGACACTCGTTACCCCTGTCGTCGAGGAATCTCACTTTGAACTTTGCCTTGATGCATCTCGTTTCTACAACAGCGGATACATTCGTGAAAATATACTACCATCTTTTAACATGTTTATCGAATCTGTTGACATTATGTTGTTTCATCGAATATTAAAAATCATGAGTGAGATATTTTGGAAATGATTGTTTAAACAATGTTTGTAAGTGAGTTGGCGAGCAAACGTTACGTTCGTTTTTCACAGTATCTTATAACGGTTATAATAAGCGGATAATAGTTTTAAAACACACAAAAATATGAATGATGTAAAGATTCTAACAGGCTTAGAAAATTTTCATAGAAAATATGTAACAATGCTTTGTTTCCTAAGATGCATATCTATATTAAATACTATATTAAATAACGAGTATACTATATACTATATATATATTAAATATATTATACCGTTTTGATATTTTCAATATATTTGCATGATTTGGACGACTAATATCGTCACATACGTATATTTGATAAATAATAAAGTAGCATGAAATAACAATAGCGAATAGGATAACAAGCAACAATTTAACTATTTTACCTAACCTAACACTCTTTTTTACTTTCGCGACATAGTTGGATTATCGAAAAGTCGAAAAGACAAAGCATGCATAAGCAGTGTAAACAGTGTGTAAGCATCCTGATTCAAATTCTCCAAGAAGATACAGTAGCAAGTACATTTTTCAACGTTAAGAATATGATTCTTTTAAAATATGATTTCGTTGAAGAAACGACATACGTATACTTATCGTTGGATGTTAGCGTTGATTGATAATGGAATACAGGTTAAAGTGCACAAACTATTCATATATGTATGCACGAAAGAATGCAACTATGCCATATGCTTCTTTTCCATGCTAATATGGAATTTAATTTTCGAAATATTTCAACTAATCCAAATACTTAGTAGCGTATTACGATATAAGCTTACCTGTGTATCAATGACAAATCGTTTGACAATTTTAGGATAAAATAACTGTCACGCGACCAACACTGAATCCCGTGAAACCCGCCTTTTTTGCGAGAAGCACATAAAAACGCGCAAGTAGTCCGTTGCCTTGCCGATAGATGGCAGTTGGTAACAGTTGTTCCGTAACAAGATTTCGTGAAAAAGGTGCGCGACTGAATATTTCGTTTCTTGATGTTTTGGTATAGAATAATTCAAAGTCCGATAGTTTAAACGTGGAACAGTGTAAAGTGACTGTTTATGCTTTCGTTTGTGATACGAATTATACTTTACGATTCATTTCTGTATGAATAGGAGAACCATCGACAGTATGGACTATTTGAAACGGATGAGCGGCAGGTTAATTTTTTAATAATTTCATAAATTACAATTAAAAATTATTAATTGGACAATGGGATGTAAGAATAGAGTACCGTTGTGTTTTCTGTCCTTTCATTTTCATGAGAGATGCGAGGAGAACTTGCTTGGTATTTCATGTACTTGATGCTTGCAGTTGTGGTCTATCAATCATTTGCTATAGGCGATGCACAGTTCTATAATATATACGAATGATACGACCGTCGCGCCGTTGCGTCGTTGGAACGATCGTGCATTCAAAATAAGCAAGAATGGAATATGCGCGAATATTATTTTCATCGTTTTCTTTTTGTCACTTTTGGCGTTAGTCGTATACATTTTTAACGTAAATTTCTTACCAAATTAGCTCCCGTTAGTTTTCAGTTCCTGAAACAACAAATTTTCGAAATACAAGATCTTATTCGTTATGACATGAATATCTAATATCTAACTGTATGAATTTACAATATTCAACGTTTCCAAATTTCCAAAATTCGGTCCACTAGATTTTTAATGCAAAAATTTTTTTATATCTAGCCTATCCCACCGCTTTTGTCCATTTGAAATACCTTCGTTATCGCGTATAACACTTGTATGACAGTTCTTTATGCTGTCCCACGATAAATGTTAAATAAGTTTTATATTCAGAATTCGCGATTGCACTTAATTTACTTAACTGAAAATCAACATTTTCTCTGTTAAAATTAATTCTCAATACAACCATATCCGTGTATTTCTTCGAACGACTACGACTTTTACCAGTAATATTTTCACATCTTATTTGAAATAACGAAGATATTTCAGATGGACAAAGTTGGTGAGACGGGCCACTCTACGTGTATAAGATTTTTTATATTCAATTTTGTGAATACCAAAAATTCGAATTCCTTAGCTCGGTACGCAGCTTTTTTTAATTAATTAAATTTAAATTAATTAGAAAGAATCTTAAAAGATGCAACATTTATCAAAACAAATTCTTCAATTCTATACTCAGCTGTGATATGTGATATACCAACAAAGAACGATTTCAATGATTTTTTAAATAAGAAGTTGTTCACGCATACGTATATGTTGAACAACTTTTTCCTTATATATAAGCAGTAAACGGCCCTATCTATCGGAGATATTCGAAACATCTACTATCGATACCGTTACAGTGAATTCTTCGTATGATTATCGTGCGTGCACGATACATCGGTATATGCGTTAATAACGTTAATATCGGTTGCCGGCTGGCTTACGGTTTACGGCGGTTTATCTACGGACGTGATTATATTATATGCTCGTGAGCGATCCGTTTATATGTCTAACGTTTCAATTTGTAAACATAGGGAGTTGAGATCTTTCTGCGTTTCTTAAAACAGCTTCTTTGTATGCGATACAATGTTTACCTAGGAGGCGTGCGATTGTCGATTCTTCGGTTATTAGTTACTTAGTGTTACATGGACGTTGGACTGCCGTTGATCGTTCGCTCGGTCGACAGTTATCGGTGAACACCTCGTATATACTATAAACTAAAGGGACGGAGTTAGCTTTGGGTTAGTTCATTGTATCTCGCAAAGCGGTTAACGGCTAATACTGACACGTATTCTGCCACGGGCGCGCAATTATAAGCAGAATTCGCTGTATCGATACTTTTTGCGAATATCTCGGAAACTAGGGCCTTCGGCTGCTTATATGTAAGAAGAAAGTTGTAAATCCAAGCCCCGACAACAAATTGAAAAATCATTGAGATCACTCTATGCTGGTATATCGAACAAGACCCACGACATATTCAACTTTACGCGTAAATTGCTAATATTAAAGAACTGTTCACCCAGTTATTCAACAGCAATTATCGTACCTCGAAATGACAAGCAACTCGAGACAAGGTACTCGAGTCTCGCAGGCATTTTCGAAAATATTACGCTGAAAATTCAATGTTCTCGGCGGTAGTCGTTATCGATTTTTCAATGAACCGGTCTATATTCGCCGTAATCGTAGTACGCCGGATAAACGATGAACTCGCGGTTCGGTCTCGGTTCAGTCTATATATACGCAGCTGCCCCAGACAAATTAACCGGCAGCGCGAATGCGGATTAGAACAAAGGAATTTCATCTTCGCCGGCAGTTCATAATCTCGGTGAGAATGGACGAGAGGTGTGTGTCATAAGCGTCGCAGTCACGGGACGCGCGCCGGCCGTGCCCCGTAATAAATAACCACGGTAAGTGCACAGACGACGCGCACTAATAATTATAGCTTTGTTCCATCGCGTACACGAGCAGCCATCCGACCGTGCAAATTAACCGGCTGACCATTATCGATGAGACTACGACGGCCTTGCTTTCCTCTTCTATTCGACGATTTGAAAGAAAGCCCGGAATTAATTTTAGAAGCTACCATTTTTGGGATTGCCGCTTTACTTTTATTTATCCGTATCGTTAGAGTTCATTTAGTTTCTGGATGTTTGAGATGCAGTCCAAGAAACTGTTGGCTGCTCGTTTACACAGTAATTTCTGCATGAAACTCGAATCTGGATCGATACTTGATAACTTTATTCTACGATATGCGTATGATACAGATGTAGAAGTAGCTTTGAAATGTGGATTAACTCTCTAGCATTCTGTTAACTCGACACGTTGCGACTAACGTAACAAACAAGTACCTATGATCGTGATATTGTTTTAAAATGAAAATTTTGAACAAAAATAAGAATCATACGAATCGATAGGTACATTTTTGAAATTGTATTAGGTTCTTGTACAGAGAAACGGTAATGTTTTTTTCCCTAATTGTACAAACCGATTTGACAAAAATCTGATATTCTCTCTGTTTATGACTTTCGTTCACTTATACCGTGCCTTGCTACAGCTATAACAGGTAGCGAAGAAGGCAAACTTGACTAGCAGATTGCACGATGACTCGGTCATATTTCAAACCACCCAATAACTTGGAACCTTGTAAAAACGTTCGAGACGTATCGATTACGTTGTCTCTTCTTTTACCTACTACACATTTCTCGAATCGATGAGAACGCGCAACATTCTACTTCGCACGATCCATCGCCCAAGTCTAGGAAAAAAAGGGGGGGGGGGGAGGGAGGAGAAAGCGAACCTCCTCTAGTAATGAAGTCCTGCGACGAGAATGTACTTATAGAATGTACTTATAAACTGGAGTATTTATCTATAGTATCTTCTAGAATTCGTTATTTGTCTATTTTTCATATTAAAGAGAAGAAGTATATGCAGGTATTATTGATGTCCAAATCTGATTTTTCATTTTTCACTCGTCCGATTAGCCACGGTGCATCAAACACTCTACTGTACGCGATGCTCGTGTCTTTACCGGGATGTGTTCGTCATGAAAATAGAATTTCATTCAGTCGAAATACACGCAGACCAGTTGTGACCTTAGCGGTTCTCATTTGGTGTCACTTGAACATTTTTATCCCGTGATTTCTATCAGAATTTAATATCAAAGCGGAACATTCTTTAATCATACGAGCGAAATTTGAAATTTGAATTGAAGTTGTTTTGCCGTTTGAAATAAAAATAAATCAATAGACGATAGATAATCTTAGGTAGGCATACTGTAACAAGAAGAGATTCGACGGAAAGTATAATATAGTCGGAAAGTGAAGGAGAAGATGATTCGGACAGGAATATCGTGGTGATTTTAATACGTAAATCCGGAAGATCCGGGCACAGCCGCAGCCGCTGGAACAGTTCGTACAAGTCGAAGCACGAGGGGCGCAGGTACCATGGAACTCTTCGTGTTTAACGATAGGATCGGCGTTAAATCGTGGCCATCCGTTTGGCCGATGCGACGTGTCCGTCGTGTATCTCATAAATCGGCCGGCCGACGAATGTAATTTGACGTGACAAATGGCAGATGTATCGATAGCGGCAGGGTCGAAAACACGCGAGTCCGTGTTCTTCATCCGTGCGTGCCAGAGAAAAGGAAAGTTGACCTGATCAACTTCACGTTCGAATTATTAGTGGAAATGTGATCTGTTCTCTTCGTGTAGCAAATCGTACTTTTTGCCACGTTCCTTTCACTTTTTACTCGTCTGCTTCCAGTCGATGTAAATGTAAATAGGTAGAAAATTATTTATTTATTTTCTTATTTATCCATTTACTATGTATTATTTATGTATGGTTTAGGAGTTTTAAAATATCAAATATTAAATATACAATTAGAAATTGGAAATTATCCATGTGAAACAGTTCCAAGTAAAGAGATGACCCTTAAATTAGATACGTAAATTCTATCCAATTGTTTAAATATAAAAGGAAAATTACGTACGTAATAATCAGGTATAGGTATAAATTAAGTCGGAATGTATGACAATGAGTTTGTAACATCAACGAATCGTCTAAAAACCACATAGGGATAAATTCGTTCCTACGTTTAGTTTTATTTTCGCACATAATTTGCGCATAATTTATCGTTTCAATAGACATTTTAATATAACGATACGTGTATGCGAACGCGTTAGTGGCTAGAAGCGGAATAGGTCATTTGTAAAGTTTCCCTAGTAATCAATTAAGGACTGCTTCTTATCGGTCTTCTACTTTTAGCTTTCGACAAGGAACGAGCTTAGTCGACTTCGTTTTCCAATTGCGTCAGTTGTCTGTGTGACACAACAGGAATAATTTTAAGCGAAAACAAACTAAGGTACGTACATACATACACCGTTATTTCGTGGTCTGTGCTGATAGACCATAGCGATCATTGAGAAAATCGAATTTTATCATTTCTTCTATCTATCTTGGAATTTTCCTTCTGCCAACTTTTATTTCGTAATCTTAATTTCTTTGTTGTATAATTTTAAATACTTGGTTGAAAACTGACAACATAAGATCGTGGCATTATTTCTTCCAAAAGCCAATATGCATATTTAGAGAAAGAAAGGTAACTATTTTAGAATGATACGAGATACGAAAACATGTGGCTGTAAGAATTACGATCGAAAGAAATTAATAGTTGGCAAGTTTCAATTTCTCATACAACGATTACACGTTCGGAGTAAAGATGATCTACAACCGTTTCAAGAATCGAAATCGATATCATAGCTGCTTTCAATATCTCAAGCATATTGTACGCTGGACGATTTCCTTTCGCCTTTCGATCGGGTTACGGTCGATGATTTATCGAATTTTGATTAGAATCGAAAAGTATCGTATATCTGCATAATAGGTTTTGGATCAATGAACGAACACCGGCGCGCGTCGAAATAGAAAAAAGACATCGACAAGGTGAATGAAAGGATCGTTGACGACTGGATGATGACCGAGCAGATATCTGTTGTTCGGCGTCCTTGAAGAGGAGCTATTCCTCCAGGTGTTGGTCACGGATGATGATCCCGGCTACTCGGTCGTCGTAACGAGCGGATCGAACTCGCGAAAAAACTCCGTATTCCTGTCAAAACAGCCATCGAACAGACCGATCCGTCGTTTTTTCGTCGTCGCTGCTTTGTCGGGAACACTCGCCATAGTTTCGCGCAATGATGATGACGCGAAGATACTCGTAAAAAATTTCGTTCAAAGAATACTTTGATCTACAAAGACTCGATTAATTCGGAAATATTCTGTTAACGGTAGGGAATCACATATATTTTCGGAAAATTTTATACACGTTCAATTGGTGGAGGGACAATTCTTGTACTACATACGTATAGTATATGAAAAATTAATCGAACGTACTCGTGTAGCATCGACATGCGCCATAACAATTCTAAAATATTCTGTTATGAACTTGTAACCTGTGCGCGCACGCCTCTGTGTGCGTGTTACGAGAATGATGTTTGATCGGATAGATCCGGAGGTTTCGTGGACGTCGGGAACCGGAAGCACGGGTATCATGACACGATAGGCTTCGTCGCACTTATTCAATACCGGTGCAATTCAATAACGTCAGTTAATACGCTGTAGCGCTGGTGGCTCTATGGGACCATGTGTAACTCGAGCGGTTTGCTATTATGCGTTTTTCGAACGAACAGCGATGGATGCGGACCCAGTTTCGATGTTATCGATACCATCGTCATTCGAAATTGTTGCATTTGTGCGGATTCTTTGTGCGCTCTTCCGTACATAGATCGGTACATGATGAAATATTTATCTCTTACGAGCACGCGTCCACTTATACCGACAATTAACGAATAATATTTGGAAAATGACGTTGTTAATGTTATAAAAGTAGATGCGTGCTAATAACCGCTGTTGATAAAATATCTAATCAGTACACCAGCATATACGCGTATTCTACTTTAAGAAAGTCTTGGATTCTGTTCGTTTCCATATGAAACTTTGTTCCACCAGTTTCATTGCATTTGAAGAAAATTGTATTTTTCGATTTCATTAGCTATCCTGAACTTGTAGTTTCGTTGCTAAATTTGGAACTAAAGAAGTGCCTAAATTTTCTGACTCTGTTCTTCGATTCGATATTTTATTGACAATTTTTATGGATTCGCAGGACTCTTTCGATTTTAATCGATTGAAATGTACGCTGGAATGTCACAAAGGAATCACGGTGAAACGTATTATAAAGAATCTATAAATCGTAAATTCGAGGATGTTGGGAAAAGAAGAAAATTGTTGTTATCGGATGAAAATGTCATTCATCAACCGTAGCGTATACGCGCAGACGTCAATCGGCGTGAAAAGTGAATCCTTTGCTCGCGTAGCGCCAGACAATCGGTGGAACATTTCCGTAGCCTATCCCAAAGAAGAGTGCTCGAGGGATTAGACCCGTCCGAGTAAACGCATGATTGGCAGTCGATGCCGTCGAAGGAGCGGTCTTCAGCGAGATACTCGTGGGCTGGCTCGGTGAATTCGAGAGGTTCCGGTTCATCGGATCGCCGATTGCCGGAGGGAGACTGTTGCTCGTTGCAGGGAGGAGAGGAAGGGATGGAGAGGAGGGGAGGGGCGGTTGGGCAGCGCAAGAGGTAAAACTCGATGGCATGATAGGGAACTGAAAGTCGAGGAGGGGCAGAACCAGGCAGGGGATCACTTCCGCTCCACGAAGCGCACTAGAACACTCCGCGGCTACGTCTCTTCCGTTGATTCGTTAATCGTCCGCATTGTTCACGCTAAGCTGACTGACGCGAGGTCAAGTGCCCGGCAGAAAAACGAGAGCGTGGCCGCGGGCTTCTTTCTTTTCGCTAAGGGATGACTGACGTTCGATCCTGAATCGGTGTTCTAACGATCGCATGTTCAAAATGTAAAGAACGCCTGGAGAATTGCTCGCGCTCGTGTATATAGCAGCTTGTCCAATCTTATTGCGGATCAGAAACGACATTGTGGACTGGTTTTAATAGTAAGTTTTAACAGCTTGACAGGTTAATGACGATGGAAGGAGGGATAAGTGGCTAACGCCGTTGTACTATGTTGCGTTTATGCGTCGCTCAATTCGTGGAGTATTGTAGGAACGGTAGAACGTCGTCTGTTTCAAGTTATGAAGACCGATTGTGTAAGGGTGCGGTTAACAAGGTGCAAGGCAAGAACGGAAATACATAGATGAAGAAAATTTAAAGCATTACCTAGATAATTAAGTCGTATGTTTCGGGAACTGTTTTATATGATTTTATGCTTGCTTACGTTTGCTATCCCTCGTTTATTCACTTGTACAGACGCAAGACTGTCGGCTATCTTTTCTTCGTTTCTACTTCTCTTTCTTCAATTGTTAAATAAAAATGTAATCGTAAAATACATTCCTTCCTTGTTTGTCTTCTATTCAACGTCGTGTCAAAATATTCGTGTCGATCGAATCATTTCGTACAATTTCTATGCACGTTATTCTACCTTGTTCTGCTCCTCTGTCTTTTTGGCGAATTTCTCCTTGCCATCTCATTGTCAGAGTCTCAACCAATCGCGAAAGCTGCTATTCGCTGGAGAAAACGAGACCGAGAGGAGGTTCAATTTGAAAAAGACAGGGGCGAGCCAAGAGCGACGAAGACTCCACAAATCTTCGGAGTCGGGCAAAAAATCTGCGAAGAAATTAAAAGCGTCAACCCCCGAAGGAACTTTCCGCCGTTCGAATACTTCCGTGCGTTCCATTCCCAACCTCTCCGTCCCCGTCTCCACTATTTTCCTCCCTTTCTCTTTATCTCTTTTTCTGCGACCCTTTGATTCAACGTGTGCTCGAACAACCGAATCCCGACAACAAAGCGAGAAGCAAGCAGCGGCAAAAGACACTCACGATCAGTGCTATGCTATATCAAGTCGTTCACCCCGATTCAGATAATCTAGTGTCTGCGCACGGCTGCCGGCCAACCCGGGAGTGATCCGTGATTGTATTAATATCACAACACGTCCCGGGTACGTATTTATACGTCCTTTATCTTACTCGCTCGCTCGTCGCGGACTCCATCGTCGCGGCATGGATTTATGCGATCATCCGACCGGCAGCCAACGAATGTCTTCTTTCTGTTTTTTCTCGTCTTTTTCTTTTTTCCTTTTTCTTTTTTTTTTTTTTTTGACTTTTTTTTATTCATAAAGACGCGTTCGCGCATCGAAAATCGAAAATCGAAAATCGAAAATCGAAACATTCCGATATGAAGAATTTCGAGCCAGCAGGTTCCTTCAAAAATGTAGGTCGAGAGAGATAGAATCTGTTAACAATTTGCAATATGCCGGTAATCGGGCGTCGTAGAGACAGAATGGCAAAGGATCGATCCATCGCTAGACCTTTCGTTACTTTATATAAGACGAACGATCTTGGATTGGAAGACCATGAATTCTACGCTCCAATCTCGTGCAACGAACTTTGATCGTGCGAGAAGAAATGTAATCCTTTAAGAGGTTAAGAGGTTTTCATAATTTCCCTTCGAAAGAAAAAATCTCCATAGCTTATTCCGTATTTGAAGGCCCGTAAATCTTTCGGTAGGCAGATCAGAAGTTCTTATGAATATACTGGAAGAGTTAGAGCTATAAATTTGTCTAGTACGCGATACGTTCTAGCTGAATGCCGATCGTTGAAGCAAGATAAAAGTTCTGTGCAAGAACTAAAGAGTTAAATGTGTCAGCACGGAACCGGCTTTACGATACGAACGCGACTACTAGGTTGACGTCGAGCCAAATCGTGCACATCTCTCTTTCGATTAGTACGTTTACAAGGAGTGTCCCCTTCGTGTCGATCAGTCACATGCAGAAGCTGGATCAGGAGAATGTTCAATCTAGATGAATAGGATTCTTAGATTACAGTTATATGGTATAATAGGCCGATAAGTATAGGAAATGAGACTTGAAGAAATAGAGATATCTTACAAGCTGTTATAAAGGATTGATTTGAGCTAACCCTTAGCTCTACCTAGTTGGACGACGCTTTACGGAAATACACTCTATACAGTGAAAAGTATATACCATCGAAAACCGAGGTAAGTCTCAAAATATACTGTCAATTAATTCACCGATTTATAAATGACTTTTAGTTTAAAGGATTAGGAAAAAACTAACGACGTTCTCTATAAATAGTTCACTGCACAATTAAATTATACCGTCTGTACTTAACGTGTACATACGAAAGTAAATTATAAAAAGGAAAGCAATTAATTAAATTAGAAAGAAGAAAGTGGTAATTTGATGGTTGAACGAGATGTGACAATGAAAAGGATATATCTTAGCTTTAGAAGACGCACGATCGATAGAAACAGTCATCGATCTATCAACGCAAAAAGAGGCGACAATCTTGGAAATGATCCCTTGTTAAGATCGAATCGCGGAGGGATGTTCTTTTCCCCGAAATTGTGTCCATGTTTGGCCGGGCAGGGCAGAAGAAAGCCGCGGAAAGGCAGAGGCGGCTGCATATCGCGGGCTCCGATTGGCTAATTGGGAAACCCAATAGTTCTAAATTAATCGGTATCATTAATAGCACGCGAGCAGTACCGAAAGAAAGAGAGACACGGAGAGAGAGAGAGAGAGAGAGAGAGAGAGAGAGAGAGAGAGAGAGAGAGAGAGAGAGAGAGGCAGAGAGACAGACAGACAGATAGATAGATAGATAGAGAAAGAGAGAGAGAGAGAGAGAGAGAGAGAGAGAGAGAGAGAGAGAGAGAAAAGTGTTTGAGGGAGGTGGCGCGAGGAGAGGGTGGCAGCTAGAAAGAGTGAGGAATCGAAGCCGGGAGAAGAAACGTTTAAGAAGTCGACCCGGCATTCCGAGAGCGAGAGACGGGCTCTCTCAGTCGACCATCTAAATTTATCCTAAACGATGGATGAACAATGGTTACATAAATAGAACAATATGCGTAGCAGCCGCGAACCGAGTGAGCGGAATTCGTTCAAAAGTCACCTCGTCTCCGCTCTTTCGTCCGCTTCCTTCTCTTCCCTTCTCTTCCCTTCTCTTCCCTTCTCTTACCTTCTCTTCCCTTCTCTTCCCTTCTCTTCTATTCTCTTTCTCTTGGTTTCTCTTCCCCTCGCTACGATCCTCTATGTTTCTTTTCGTCTCTGCTCCTTTCTTCTCGCGCCATCGTCTTTCATCGCCCCTTTTTGCTCAGCAGTCGCGAAAAAGATCCGTTTGCTCGCGTGCGAAAATCACGCACGATGACAGTGTGCACGCGAAACGCATCGCCACTTTGGTATTCCCAAACAACGCTTCTCGCGAGAATTGTTCCTCGACTTAGGAAGACGGGATGTAACGTCAACGCACTGACTGGCGGACCGCATTTAGATTCCGATGAATTTTCTATCAGTTGGCTGTACGTATTTGTTGTAACGTATATAGTTTTGCGATCGATTTCTGTTTCATGGAAATCATCGAAAATATGAAGGTAAGTTGGTTAGGACACTCGATTACTTGTTTTCATCCAATAGTTGTTTCAAAACTGTATATATTTTACTGAAATAATTTCCATGTGATTCGGTGCTTATATTTTCCCAACATCGGCGCGCTATTCCAGATTTATGAGAGAGAATCGTCAGTTCCGCCATTTTATTTGCAGTTGCTTTTTAAACGAGTTACGTATCCGCGAACGAGAAGATCTGCAATCATCAATCTCACGGCAGCGGCCGTGGCATCCAAAGTACATTTATTAATTGAAAGGTTAGTTAGACAATAGCGAAAACGAGTCGAGTTGGCTGTATGGTAATTGCGGTTATTTTATGCTTATCATTCCATATTCTTCGTTTATCGTTATAGATATCTAATTAGGAAGAAGAGTGCAACTGCGTACTTGTGCTTTCGGCGTAACGGGGACGATACGTTTTGTGGTGAATGATCCGTATCAATAAGATAAAACGGTACCTGCGACAGCCAATGACAAAATGTAGAATGATTTTGAAGGATTTTGGACGAAATTAGACGTTTCGATGGCGTTTTGGATAAGAAGCGTTCTTCGCGGTGGTGGTTCGTACGTACTATTCTCGGCGCGGCGTGGCGCGGCGTGGCGCGGCATGGCGCGGCGTGACGGTGTGCTTGTAAACAGAAAACTTTATTGCACGACTAGCCCACGCGGAATTTGATGGATCTCGGGAAACATTCCGGTCGCTTGACGATCGATTCTGCGGCGTGTCGATGAAAAATGAAGTCCGTCTCGTTGAACAATAACCAGTGAACCAGTCGAATGGCCAGCTGCTCGATCCGCGCCCTGGCCGCCCGACTATTATTGGACCTGATTTATCGCGTATTTGCACAGCCAGAAAATTTCATAGTTTCCTAGGATCGAGCATCGCGAGATCGCGGCTCTGGTATCCATCTCGGAAATATTGCGCCGTATAAACCATTTCACCAAGATGATTTTATACAGAGATACTGGCGAACAATGACACGCGTTCGAGTTGAAAAACGAATCGTCTCAAGAATCGCAGTGTTTTTATTAAGAAAGTAGGAAGTCTATAGGTAGCCGATCGAATTTCTACTTTCTTATCGGCGTATTTCATCTCGTCGTCTGCCAAGTCTTATGCTCGACCATCGTGCCAAATACCTTCGTTCCATCTATCTTCTGGCTGGCAGACGGTACACGGATTCGCATTATTTTTATCTGGTCATTCACAGTCCCTTTTCAAAATCGAATTTCACCTGTCTAATTATACAGTCTCGATCGAAAGGTTGCTCGCTGATCACCCGTTGCTCGTTGCCAGTTTTCGAAACCGAAGGATACCGCGAAAGAAAGCCAATCTATAGCCTGTAACAATCCTCTAACAAGACTGTAATAAGCCTGTAATAAGCCTGTAGTAAGCCTACAATGAGCAGTTAATAATTGCGACGGTAACTTTTGATCAACACTGTGTTAGATAACGTACTCGATGACTGCGGTATACGTACATGTATAGGTATTTTGAAAAATATTTTGTCGCGTATCGTTTGTTGGAAAACGGAATTGTCGGAAATATATTCAAAATCGATGATAAATAATTTCCACCAGAGTATTGTTCAAATCGATGAAAAAACGATTAAACACGATTCTCAGTTCCTTCCTTAAGAGATACCGAGACCGATAATTAAAATGAATACGATCGAATCATATCCTCGGTCCAGGTTCGAAGGCAATTTCAGCCGCAAGATAACGTGGCAAACAGTGCTGAATCACATAAATACCCTCGAAAAGACCGGATCAAAGGCATATCCCTTTCACCCCGTTTTTCTCGATGTGAGTTATCGGTACGATCGAAGGCAAATAATAAATCCTGGCCAGCCGAATGAGAATATTCGATAAAGAAGAGATCGATCCTCCGTCAGTGGCCGGTTTTTTCTGACACGGTGTTACGAATTCTTTTGTTCCGCGAACATGTTGAAGGGAATTCGATGGGAGGTCCGTGGGCTCATCTCGTGCCGTTCACGCGTTTCACGGCCCCTCGTTTATTACGGGGCCGATCCAATCAGCAATAAGCAAATCACGTCACGGCCTGTTATACACCGCCTGGTCGCGGAAATGACGTCGGCAGCTTTTCAGCGA
This sequence comes from Bombus affinis, assembly GCF_024516045.1. NCBI lineage: Eukaryota > Metazoa > Arthropoda > Insecta > Hymenoptera > Apidae > Bombus > Bombus affinis. The sequence goes on along the minus strand of NC_066352.1, from coordinate 15,673,566 downwards.
TTCCCGAGGAACCACGCGGAATACCACTTCCTTCCTAAAGAGGGACAATGAGATGGCCATACCGCAAAAAATATTACACACACGTGTACATATGTAATAATAATAATGAGGATGACAATGATGATGATGCTGCTGCTGTTGCTGCTGCTGATGATGATGATAATAATTCTTGAGAAAATTCGGGATTCGACTTTGCGTGTTTCGGTTGCGTGATTGCAAGGTTGAGTGTTGGGATTGGCCTTTCGCCAATTTCCGGACATAGTAGGCCATTTCTTTTTAAATTCAGCAAGAAAAGTCAAGTCAACTGCTTGAATTATTCTATTAATAAAGTTTAAGTTTTTGTTTATACGTGTAAAGGAAATATCTTGTAAAATAATATTTTTCCCCAATATAGAAAATATTCGTTGTGAATATCGCTCTACAAACCAATGTGTCCGCTTGTCCGTTCTTGCCGTAATAGGTGGTAAGTGATTAATTATAGTCATTAATTATTGCTAGGCTTCTGCTTCTAGTTGTATAGAGTTAATTTTTAATCGATATTAAAAGGTATATTATGGCTAGTATCGTGCCTATATTATGTAGGTACATTTTTAGGATCGTGGAAGAAGGAGAAAAATCACGAGTCACCGAAAAGTTTCGAGTTTCCCTCGAGAGGAATATTTTAGCGTGTGGAGGAAGGGGACGGGCTGCCCTCTTGAACCAGGGGCTGAAAGTGAAAGTCGGATTCGGTTATTTTAGCAGAGGTAACGTATTTCACCGGAACGAGTAGCTCGTCGATGTTCTCGTGGAAGAAAATGTCGCCTTGTTTGCAAATAATTAAATCGAAAAACATTCCGTCGAGATAGAATTTTCTAGTTACTGCCACCGTGTTAGCTTTTAATTATAACGATCGAAGGATGGTAGATCCGATAGCGAAAATCGACAGGAAGACAAATACTTGTATTGTAAAGACAAATCACTTTATGAAGAATATGCTTCGGCGTAAAAATTCGTGGAATCTTGCGTAAGAAGAGAGAGAAATTGCTTTAGAAGGGCAAGTCCATCAACGAACGTGAGCGACGGGAACAAAGTTGTACGTATAATGGCAAACCGAAGAACAAACGTCACGGTTATCTGGATTCGGGGCAGAACCGTGGGCGGTTTTGAGATCGATGCCCGCGAACGATCATTCCCGAGGACTGATCATCGCGTTAAATCCTGATTCGTGCCCGGAGGGACGGGGGAGTAATCAGAGCGGTGGAGCAGTTAAATAGCATCGCAACCGCGACCGAATTGTTAGCACGTGGAACATGCAAACGGGCAGGTTGCTACGGGCCACGAAATCCCGTTTGCAAGAGTCTGCGAGCCACGGTATTACGCGCGTTTTCCTACACGTTGTCGCACACGCGCGTCGTCCAATCTGAAGTGCAATTTGTCTTTGCCGAGGTTGCTCCATCGTTTCACCGCTGCGGCATTGTTGCTCGGACAACCGATAGAATCTTCATTCAGCGTCCGTTCCTTTCTTTCCTCTGTTTCCTCCCTTTTCGATTTTCATGTCCACCTGCCGGCAAATCTTGTTCGATCGAGTCGTTGCACCGATCGAAAAAATGTATTTCTTTTCCAGAATTTCAAATTTGTTTGATTGTGTCGCGTTTAATTGGAAATTAAGCTTTCTAGTACCAGTTGTCAAGTGGACACTATAAATTTCATTTTTTCGCCATGCTGACTTTCCTTTTTCAGCACAATACCCTAGAAATATCAAATTCTGTACGATTCTATAGGATCCTACACGATCGTCGCACAAGCCAGCTCCCTTTCTCGGTCGTTTAATTTCATTTTAATTTAATTGCATCGCGTTAATTTTCCTCACGGAACGACATCAAACAACGTCGCCGGTCGAATGCAGGCCGAACATTAACAACTATTTTTAATAGCGGTGTAGCGAGTGCGTTCGAAAATACAGGCCGGGTTGTTTGCATCCGAGCAGGTGTGTTCCGGGTTCGCGTTGATAACGGTTTAACGCAGAGAAACGTAGAGAGGGTGGTGGATGGGTGGTGATTTGAGGGCAGGGGGCAGGGATGTTGGATGGCAAGCACGCGGTTTGCAAGCTTTGTAAACGATAGCGGACCGATCAATCGGCACCGTCAAATTGTAGCAGCCGATTCTGATTAGATTTCCAATTGTTGACGTTATTCGATGCCGGCCGACTTGCCTGATTGCGTCTGATTATTCTCGTATGCACCGTTTCGTGGAATCGATCGTTTTCCAGTTGTAATCAAATCAACCGTGCTGCTTTGTTTGGCAAATCCTCGTCGGTGCCACCTCTAACCCCTTTGTATACGGACAGAAAGTCGTTGGAAAGACTTTTCCAGCCCCTTTGGCCATTTCACCGACCGACAAGCAACAAACTGTCTGACGAGCTGCAGCATTGATTCTTCTATTTATCGAGAAATTCTTACAAATAATCGAAGAATGGGCAAGATCGAGGATTCTTTGCTCGCTGATCGATCATCGTTGGAAATTTCCAACCGTATCAAAGTAGATTAAATTGGACGGTAAAGCACATCAGTGTTTGCAAACGATCGATTTAAGAAAGAATCTAAAAAAGGAGAAAATCTTAAAAGGGAAATCTTACGTATCCACGTATCGGCGATTCTATCGTGTGTTTCTTGAACTCGAGAGATTCTTCAACGATGTATGGTATACAGTAATACGTTGTAGAGTATATAAGGGTATATAGAGTAAAGGGAAAGAGAACATAACGGAATGAACGTCATCGCGATGATCGGTAGAATCGTAGAGTATAGAATCTCGCTTCGAATACTCGACGCGACGTCTATCGTAAGAGGGTTCAACGACTTTATACCTACGATGTTACGATTTTTCCCGGAAAACGGCTAGGTACGCACCAAGCGTGCATCACGGAGCGGGAAAAGGTGTAAAGCAAGCAGAGGTAGACAGATCTCAGCACTTATCGGTCTACGAGATACCCATTAACGAAACTAAAAGCCTCCCCATATATCTCACTCTTCTCTTTCTCGCAACCCTCTCTCCTCTTAACCCGTGCGTCCCTCCAGCCCTCCTCTCGCTCCCTTCCCCTGTGCAACCCTCATTTCCCTCGGCTCCACCATCCTTGAGGTAGACACATCACCGTTCGTTGTTTGTCCGAAGCTTTTGTTTTACTTGTTTGATATATATATATTGGCCCTCTTCCCAACCGCTCCCTGCCCAGAAACAGCGGGGGTAGCAAGGCTATTTCCCCCCTTTAGCCCGGTGTTTGGGATGCCGTGGATCTTCCCCGGACGCTTTTCCGTTTCGCCATCCTACAATCCCTTCTCCGTCTTTTCGGAGAATCTTCGTCCGTCTTTTTTCGCGCCGAATACGATTTCGTTCGCGTCGAACCGTATATACTCGCATACTTACCGTCGGTGTTGCCGGAGTAACGATCCAACTCCAAATGTTTGCAGATCCTTTGACTAATTAATCGTAAAAGCGAGCTAGTATAAAAGTGCCATACAATAAAATTACCTATAATAGATATACGTATTAGATAGATGTGAAAGGAAGGATATTATCGTAGAGATTCGATCTTATCGACCGTTCTTCTCGATGATAGATATTTCTTTAGAGATTCCGAAAAATCACAGACTACTTATATTATCTATCTGTACAAATAGCTCGATATAATTAACAATTTTCTATCGGCTATTAAGTCTATTGGTCTATTTATCTAGTTATATCTAAATCGATAATCCAGATCATGACCGTTACTCATCGAGTAATTAATAATTTTCTGACAATTTTTTTATATAATTAACCTTATTCCCTATTCGTGTCACTCCTCTGGTAACGTATAAAGTAAAGTAAAGGTAAAAATAAAGCAACTACGGTACATTTCCTAACGTTGCTTAATTATCCGTGAGCAAAAGAACGGTGCATCGACTGAACATTTTTACAGTCAAACGCGAGATAGTTAGAAGCATCGTTGTTGTTTTCTGACGGATGTTCGACCGATTTCCATGTTTCGGGAAATTCTGAACTATCCGAGGCCCAGCTCCAACTCCCAAAAGAAAAACAAATATCGAAAACCAATAAACGATAAGCTGCTAATTGGGAGTCGAGACGGCGCCGGTCCGACCGACGTGACGGTGCTGGACATCCATCGATTTGAGTCTCGCCATAAACCTTCTATAATAATCATCGAACGGATCGTTAACGAAGCCGTACCTTTCGAACCCGTGAACGTAAAAATCGCCCGATAAGTCTCCTTTTTTCTCTCGACACCCACGGCGTGATTGTTTACTCGATATTTTAGCGAAGCATGTCGTACACGGTGCTTCCTCACACCTTTTCGCACTGCTAACAGGGGGTTGTTTGCTGTGTCAGCCTCATAGGTAAGAGAATTCTGACTTGAATTACGCGAATGACGCGAGTTTATAGTTGACGGACGGACGATTGCGTTGAATATGTCTACGAATGAGTCAAAAATTCTTTGCTCGAATACTCGTATACATACATATTCCAAATAATATCAAACAGAGATAGCGATACGAATCGGTCGCCCTGACTGATTTGGTTCTTTAGGTTCTAAAACTTGAAAAAAAGAAAAAAAGTTTCATTGCTGTTAGAGAATCAGTTGGTGTGAAATAAGGTTTTTTAATAAAAGACTGAAATCATTTTACATTTTCTTAAATGCTTTTCCTTGCTTTTCTTGTTGTCGAAAGGATAGGGAAAACGAATAGAAAGTTGATATGATAGATACGTAGAAGGTGCAATGTTGCGAACACTTGGTAACATAAACACGGGCCTGTAAGCGCCAGATTTAGAGAGGCGACCAACGAAATTAAGAGACGTAGTCGCACGCCGTGGCGCAATCTGTCTGGCGGCTAAGCCGCGACAAATTTTTCATAGGTACTCGCCCGTAAGTTATATTTATGACTCGACCTTAAGGGGGGAAGAACGCGTGGCTGCCGTCAGACGCTAATGAGCGCTGGAAAGTACCGCGGCGCACGCCGTCTTCGAGGTGACGAATGCTTTCAGAGATCTTTGTGCGTTCAGTCGAGATAAAGATGCGCATTGTCGACCAAAAATTTCGAATTACTTTCTCTGTCTATGTATTCGGATAGATTCTGCGGATATATCTTATTGTGCACACGAATACGCGTAAATAAGTTTAACGCGAGCGTTGAAATTTACAAATTCGAAGGAAAAAAGAAAAAAGAAAAAAGAAAAAAGAAACAAGGCATCGTAAATTTCTTACAATTAGATTAGATTCGAACGAAATTTTGCCGTTATTATCGTTCGAAGCAGAACGACACGTTGTCGATAGGATCTCTCGTTTGTAATTGCCAAAGATCGCCTTTGTCCCTTTACCTTTGATCTTAACGGGCTATGTATACGCGCCTAAATGAGTCTTAAGCTGGTTGTCTAGCAAAGGGACCGTTTATATGGTATTCGTTCGCATGAGAATAGATATATATAAAGGCGAGAGAGCTGGCAAGCACGGGTCATTTACTACTCGTACTCTATTTTCGAAATAGATGTTACGGGGCCCACGTAAAAACGAAAGTACGCGATATCGGCGAGAATCTGTGACTCGAGAGGCATACTCTACAACTGAACGATACGATCCAGCGTCCTGATTATCGGACCCATCGCGTTTTACAGGCTTCGTGCGTGGATCAGTTCGACCGTCCGAGAGCATGTGCCTTCGCGATACTTTATCTACGGACATGAAGAGGTACTCGAGAATCGTTTTCAGAGTAATTGAAATGGCACTCGAGTGGAGCCGGTGCCTCGATATGAACGAGGGACTCTTTCGAGTACGCCTCTATCTCGCCTGTTCATCGTTCCTAATATGTTGACGTTTTTCGCGCTGACACGTGTCCGCGCCTTTTAAATCATCGTCGATGATCTTTGCATCGCTGAGAATCGAACTTTTCATACAAGATAGGGTTAGATCGATGCGAGTGAAATTTCTTTTGAACTTTTCACGGCTGTAACAAGGACACGCAGATAAAGGATCGAATTCATATTTTACACACGATACATATTAATCTACGTATTCTGTGTATAATTTAATCGTTATCAGTTCGTCATAATCATATGGATAGAAGACTGTTTTAACGCATGGTTCGAAGCGAAGAAACGAAGAGTCGAGTTTCTTAATAAGTACAGCTTGATAGTAAGAAACTCTCTTTCAATCTGTCCAAAGATTAAGTAATTTCATGGAATAGCAGCTATCGAAAGGCGTACAAATTTTCCGGACAATCTATCTAGTATCTTCAAATACAAGTACGATAAAGGGCAGAATGACGGAAATATGTTGCGGGAAAGATCGTAAACGAGAAACAGAGAGCGATTTTGCGAGAAAAGCTTTCTCGATCTGTCCTCTCGCACGTTTTTTGAGCGTCAGGGGACCGGTGTATCGAAGGCGATCATAAAAGATGCAGGAACCGATGTCCGGTAACAAGATTTTCCACGGAGATATAGCAGGGAATTGACACTGAAAGCGAAGAAAGCGCGATAGTACACGAGCCTGTCGCGTATGTACGTGTCCAAAACCATGTCGACCAGTGGTGTACCGTCGCTGTGTAAGTAACGTCATCAATGATTCAGTTCAAGATGCTCGACGACACGATAGTTCTGCCGATGAAATTTCCGATGTTCACTAATCTCTCAGGCGATGTATCTTTACGTTGTACTCCAAACATGTCCCTTTGCACTTTGATCATCGAAATATGATATTATTCTCGAAAATATTCGCTGTCGAACGTTCGAGAACTTTGCGAAGGAATGCAGAATCGATAGATCGAAGAAATGTATGGAAGAAATATTTCAAAGCTACGTAACGCGTTCACCGACGTTTTGTTCTCAAACAGTTTCTTCCTTTCTCTCGCGATTCTCATACTTGGCACAACCATCGCTAGGCATTTCACACCCCCAGCTAAACCGTCGATCGAAATTCTACTTTCACTTTGAAAACCTTGAGAACCCTATCGTCGCGCGATACAATTTTACCCGACAAATGGTAAAATCCAGCGATTAAGTCCGACATCCGGCATAATCGAGAGAAAGACAAAGAAACGAAATAGATATAGACGCGAAGGGAGGTGGGAGAGTGGCAGAGAGAGATAGAGACAGATAGACATAGAGAGAGAGAGAGAGAGAGAGAGAGAGAGAGAGAGAGAGAGAGAGAGAGAGAGAGAGAGAGAGAGAGAGAGAGAGAAGGAACGACAATTCGACGATAGAGAGTACGCATTCCGAATGGGTTGGGAAGGGGTGAAGCAGAGGAAGAACACAAACACGTAGCCACGATACAGAGGGCGAACGCTGGTGAGAGCGTAACCGGCCTGATAACATCTCTAATCACGACGAGGCCGGCCCAATCAGCTCTAATCCTGGCCTCTGTATCCATCCAGGAAGGCTGTATAGTCGACGGGTTCCGGGAAACCTCGCTCAGCCCCTCACCCACCTCCCCCTCCTGGGAAACTTGTGAGCCGTATAGAACATCGCGTACAATTCGTGGCTATAGAGGACTGCAAGCTCGGGGGATGCAGCTGCACCGACGGCATCATACACTGCCACGCCGTACGCTGATACCGTCAGCTCGAAATTACACGTATTGATGTATACAGATTGCGAACGGTTACACGGGTCCGACGGTTTCTGTTCCGTTTATGTTTCGGGCGTGTTGGACCGATCGAAACCGGTTATCTGGCCTTCTCTGAAGCCCCGCGTGTTGTTTCGCCCCCTCTGAATCCTGCAGCCCGTGTTGCTTTTCTTTCCTCCAGGAGCTTGCGAATCGAACGGTCCAACGACATCTGTGAATACGCAACGAACGACGGCTCACGTTATAGTATATCTACCTGATTCCTACTCTTGTTGCCATTCGAATGCCGTAAGAATGCCGACCATGATAGCCATGATAGCCATGATAGCCATGATAGTCTCTCTGAATTTCAAAACGATAGAAGATGCTAAAGCCCGAGTTGTCGTTACAACGTTTTACTATATATATATATATATATATATATATACATTTCGTCAATTATATGTATATGCATCAATTTCATCGTATCGTATATTATATATCGCGTCATATATATTTTATCATAATACGTATCTATGACGATTGTAAACGATAAAATCATTTTAACTTGGTTTCTAATTTTCAAAGATGGCCAATTGTTCGAATGCTTTTAAACAGTAGCGTGACTGTATATAATCGTTAATCTTCCACTCACCGCTTCATCGACTATTCTCTGATCTTCTACTGTCTTATTCTTCGCGATCTCTTCGAGTGTGATTCTGCTTGTGAAACGGCAATTCACGTGCAAACTGTCCATCTCCGTGTTTGCAGTTCGACGCGTCAACCGATTAGTCAGGACCTATGGAGTGACCGGGGGGGGGCGAGAGGGGATGGGGGGAGGGTGGAGGATCGAGCCTGGATACTCGGAGGATTCGAAAATCTCCCAAAGGAACGAAAGATCATCCCCCTCCCCCTTGTCTAGCAATCGTGTGGCCGAACATGTGGACTCGCAATCATCATCAGCGTTTCGTGATATTCCATGGCCCCTTTTTGCTCTCGTCAGCTCCTGCCAACGACGCGCGACTGCCAATCGCCGCCGTACAAGAATTAGAACCGTTGTTCCTGATACGTGTTCGCTGCAGGGGTTGAAACATCTGCGAGAGGCGCTCGTTTACCCTTTCCGACCGATTGGTCGGTCACAGTACTGGGCCGGTTTTCTCTTTCAAGATGATCTTCTTGTTTCCAAGTATCGAATTGGTAATTGCTCGGCATGAATTACCGTGTAATTTTTCAATGATCGTGTCAGGCACGAAGAATATTCGAATGTTCGCTGTCAAGAGCTAGGCCGAATTGTCTGTAATCTTGTGAAAAGATCCGAAACTTCTTAGATTTACCGTTAAACGTGAGAAAAATATCATGGAAAATATTGGGAATGTATTTTCTTTACGAGAAGAACAATCATTTAGATATCATATAGGTCTGTAGTTTAGGAATTTTTTTCAACAAAATTTCTATCGATCATTCGTAATGTTCGATTCGTAAACCTTCGCATATCGATGCAGACGAAGAAAATAATTTGAACGTTGGAAAGGGCGAACAAGTAGGTAATGTAAAAAAATTCCTGCCATCTGTGTGATTCAATTATATAGTGGGTAAGGGATCGAAGGAACATTAAATTAGTAAAATACTAAAATACCGAGATAGGAAGCAGGAAAGCTTTTATATGTATATGATGAAACGATCTCGATAAGGGTAGGAGTAAGTGGGAAGAGGGTTCGCCATCAGTCTCAAGACGAAACATTTCTCCGTTAACGAACATCGAACGAATTTCAGAGAGAAAGCACTTCATTTAGCGAGCGTATCGCTGCTGTTTGCCAGAGAGGACCATCTGGCGATTCCCTGACACCCACGGATACTTCATGAAAACCACCCTGTCCGAGTCTAATGACGTATAACGCGTCCTTCGTCCGCTGACCATACTTAGGTCCTTTCTCTCCACTTGGCCGCTGGGGTCAAGCGTTCGCTTCGTTGAACCCAGAGAACTCGTCAGAGACCCCAGGAATCGTTCACCCTCGACCTTAATAACGCAATTACCGTTATTGCTGGACTTTAGAGAAGCGCATATGTCTGCTGTGTTTCGTGTATTCTACGGTGGGAAAGCTCTACTATGGATACTCTGTTGGATACAAGTGCGTTTGCTGTTGGCGAACATTTTAATCGTATCCCAGCGACGCTGTGAGATATTTGTCATTTGGGAATTTCACAACTGTGACAGAATTATACGGAATTATGGAATTAGGAATTAGGAATTGGGAATTAGAAACTCTCGATCGGTATAGATTTTTGGAAAATGTCTAGTAGTCAAATTGTCGAAACGATGAATTTACGATTTATCGTGAAAAATGTTCTGGCCTTAATTTAGTTAGTACGGCGTACATACGTATATTATACTTTTATATACGTATATTATACATCGTATATCTGCCGATTTGATTTCTTTGGTACATGTTTCAAGCCTCGATTGTTGGTCCTGGCTAACGTTAACCTAGTTAACACTTTCTCTCGTATTTTGAACCTACCAAGTAGCTGACTAAGGTAATCAAACTAATTTGACGATCTTTCGGTCAGATATTTTTCGACGATGTATGGAAGGCCATGGAATTTCCAAAGGTAGACGATCGTGAGCCTCGAAGGAATCAAGGTCGTCTATTTTGCACGATCGCGCGTGCAAGATGCAACCGAAGATGTACCGTTACTCGATCTGCACGTTCGTCACGTGGCCATAAGAGCTTCAACATTTGCGATAGTTATCGTGACTGGTCGTGCATCGAATAACGCGCGCATGCTTTGCAGAATTATCGGCATATTACGACGCGCATGACGACAATTCGAATGAAAAAAATTCGCTGGATTTCCGGCTCGACCGATTCTCATTCCGCGAAAGCCGAAACACGCTACCCCAAATGAATTATGCCGTCGCAGATGGAAAATATGATTCCATACGCCGCGCATAATTAAACAGCCGCTTCTTCTTGTAACTCTTGTTGCTCTTCTTGTAACGTGATAAACGCAAGTCTAGCAGCGGGTCAAATTCTGTTTAAACCAATAGAAACTAATTGGAAAGCGGCAAATGTGAAAATTTTACTCTATGTAATTTTATTGTATCGGTATAGGTATACATGGTTATACATGTATACAGGCGCATATAGATAGAAGAAATCATCTGACGATCTCTTGGTGGTCGACGAGTTAAATCGTGCGACTCTAATGCTATTAAAATCAACGATAGTATTCTTAGATCGAGTTCGTGGGAGTTAGCCAACACACGATGGTGTGTTCGTGGAACGAAACGGCAAGATGAGAGCGGAGACCGGCACGACCACGTGTTTTTAATAATTGATAATCAGCATGAGAGTTTGTGAGAATCCGTGGCTCTTGGAACTGTTGCATAAACGTGCTCTTCTTTTCTCGTCGACATCTGTTTATCGAGAGGATCATCGAACGAATATCAGGGCCAAGCGAAATTCCAACATTCTGCGTCAAAATGTTCGTTTCTGCCTACCCTTTATTTTCGTAATAGAAATTGTATGCTGAAAACCCAACAACTGCCAACTGAAATCGGTATCAATGATACGAGGAAATTGGAATTTCGTAGGAAACATGAAGTAAGAGAGAATGTCAGTTGGGTTTCTTCGCAAGTTTTAGATTTTAGATCGTTTAGAAGCTGAAGCCGCATTTGTCTGGGGATATTTGGTCGTCTGCCTCTACTGCTCTAAGCATCGTTCCTCGCGGATAAAATACCGACCGGCTCGATAGATTGTCACGAAATTCTAACGCATTTCGACGTTCAGCTTTCCCGCTGGTCTTCCATCAGACATCGTCTCCTTCTCTCGCAAGCAATCCGCCGAACCGGTTACGCACGATATAATTGTATCAATAATTAATAGTAGCTTACTTTCTCTACTTTTATGCTGATTACTTATTTTATCGTATCGATCGTTACGATAGTACAGGGCGTAGAGCCGATAAATAACTAAAATAAAATAGATCAATTAAAAAGGGCACGAATCCGTCGACTTTTATCGATCGATTACCATCCTAACTCTGCAGAAGAGAGGAAAAGAGAGGAAAAGGGAGGAAAAGAGGGGAAAGGGCAGAGTAAATCGAAATCGATCAAATTCCTGGCACCATTCACCAACCTCCGCTCGACTTGGCTCACTTTTCCACCTACCACAATCAGGCTTTTTACCGTTCACGCGCCTTCAATTTCCCTTTCGCTTCGCAATTATCACGCAACGACGACGACGCGTTATTCCAGAAAAAGGTTGAATCCCGGACGCGAAAAACACGGACGTGGGCTAATCCCGCGAGATAAAACGGCAACGAAAGATCAGTCTCGTTCGTTTTTCATGGTCAAGGGGTGCCTGGAAGGCGAAGCTCGTTCGGTGTCTACAGGGGAGACACACTACAGGGGGCTGCTGGGAGTTGCAGGCTTTTCCGTAGCTGGCTAGCCACGAGTAATCGGTTTAATAGGCGGTCCATCGAGAAAGTTAAAACCGGCTCCGCGGAAAATGGTCAATGTTAATCCCTTTTTCGGGCTTCCGGCATGAAATGAGATTTCTGCTAGTCGGCCGACGTACGCCAGCAGATTTACACGCGCGAAGCATCTCGTACGTGTGTGTGTGAGAGCGCGCGCGCGTGCATAGAATGGATTTAGGGTGTAGAGAGAAGTTCTCCGCAGCCATTAGCCGCACACTTGCAAAGCTCTCTACGACACGATTCATACATTTTCCTGGAGGATGAAAAAACAATCTACTCTAGACTCTGGACATTGGAATCAGCCGTTGCTTGTCAGGTTGCAGCATAGGATACTCCCTAAGTCGTGCCTGCCACATCGAGAGTGGCTTGCCCGTCCTTTCCAGCCGATTCTTTCGGACAAGTAGTAAGTTTGATGGTTGGTCGAAACGATGTAGTCTGGTTTTTGACAGATTTCGCGTAATTCTTTGTTCGAGGCCTAGCTTGGTTGGATATGGCGAGATCGAGGGATTAGAGGTACGAGAGGTGTTTTTGTCGAGTTTTGTCTTACCAACGGAAACAGCAACGAGAAAGATTGCGCTTTGTCTATCGAAACTCTTGAACGTTTCGTTGGTATCGAGGCAAAGAGATCGATCAGAAAGCAGTCCGTTTGAGAATCCCTCCAACCTAACCCCCCGTAAGAATTCTCCCCTTGTTGCGTCAGTGTACGCGAGAAGCAACGATCAACCACCCGGACGCGTCAGCAGCGATACGTGGAACTAATTCCAGGCATTTACCACAAGCTTGCTTCTCTGGCGAAGATCACAGCAACCCTTCTCAGGGAGGAAGATAGACACATAGGCTGTGTGGAACAGCACGCAGATCCGAGCGAAAGGATTCGCGTACCAGGATTTCAGGCCACTTTGCGTTCTTTTACACGGACGTAGACGTAGGTGTGTACGCATACGTAGACACGGGTTCTGTCCCTGCGGGGACGACGGCCCCTAAAGGGGACGCTAGTGTGAGAAATCGATGAACGCGATCGAGAGGTAGCCGCGAGAGGTAAAACAAAATCGCAGACAATTCTTCGGCGTGTTGCGTCCCTCCGTTCCCCCCTCTTTCTGCTTTATTTCTGTCCAGGCTTCCTTCTTCCCTTCTCTCCGTGGGCTTCAGGGTGATGGAGGTGGATAAGCTGTGGGAGGAAACGGGCGTATCCCCACCCTTCACCATCTCTATACGTACATACATACATACGTGCGTACAGTACCGGCCATATACAAGGTGTTTTTTTTTAATCTTCAAACGGTTCGTTGTAGAATGTAGAAAGAATTTTGGAATTTTGGAATTTTGGAATTTTGGTTGAATATAGGAAAAGGGATTACTTGATCCTGAGATTATGTCTCCGTTTCGTCTACCCTTCCATCTTTTAGTTTTCAATTTAGACACGAATTTACGCGATATCGACCATCGATGTTTCCAAGCTGGGATCAGTCGTTCGAGAAATTTCAAATGATAACTCGTCGCCACGTATGCGCGGTCGGTACCGCGTACATAGGTGTATATACATACGTATGCGTACATACAGTTTATAGGTATATATGTACGTTTCTATACCTGCGCGCCGCGGATCCCTCGGTTCCCTCTACCGCCCCCTCGCGTTCCTCCGCAGACCCTGGCTGCCTTCGTTGGCTCCTAATTAAACATCCAGCTCGTTCGAATCCCCGAGTCGACTTGGCCGTCGATGTTCCGATATTAGTCCCCCAACCCCTCCCTTGCGCCACTCACCCCCTTCTTGTGCCGACTGCCCGGTCTCCGCGTCTCCACCCCCACGCCACCTTTGGAAATCCCTCGCTGCCTCCGCGTGCACGGAGTAAGCAACGCTCTCCTCGCCTTATAAATAGATTTCGGGACGAAGAAGAAGAAGAAGAAGAAGTAGAAGAAGAAGAAGAAGAAGAAGAAGAAGAAGAAGAAGGAGAGGAAAAAGATGAAGAAGAAGAAGAAGAAGAAGAAGAAGAAAAAAAGGACGAGACGGGATCGATAGTCCCTGACGGTGGATATCGCACGCGGGGATGCACGCGTTCGAGAACCTCGTCTCGCAGGATCGCGGATGCGTGATTTTCGAACGCCGCCGAATGGAAAGGTACACCAGTCTCGTGCACTCTGGTCGTAAAATTAATTCATTTGGAGACGAAAGATTCGTCGGAACGATGGCTCGATGCCTATCTTAATACTTCTTTGCATAGTAATTGTTAATATTCCGCAGGTTCGAACGAATTCCACGTTGTTCTCCGTATTGTATAAAATCTGTACATGAACAGTTCTCCGTGCCGCTTGGTTCAAAGGCAAGTGCGAATGACAGAAAGACGCGAATAAATTCTCCGCGCGTCTACGTATATCGCACAGATTTTATGCAATGGGGCGAACATATGGAAGTAGGATCGGATCGAAACTTGTTCCACCAATCTTTCTCGATTCGTGATAATTTCCTCGCGTAATACGCTATAACGGGGAACACCCTTCGACGTTCGTACCACGAAGCCCCATAGCTATCGCCGTTGCGACATTCAACGTTATCAGCTTGCGCGAGTCTCCTCTAAATACTTGGAATCATCGGTTTCTTAGTTGACGATCGATATTTCGCCGTTTCTTTCCTCGCATACGTAAAGTTGCCTGTGCTGGTCGCGGCGCTGACTGCGCGCTACGTGGCCGAAACTCTTTGCAGGCCAGCGCAAGGACACGCGTGCAATACCAGCCGTGTGCACCACGGGCCAGCATTCTCTGTTACACGGAGAAGAGATAGCGAGCCAGCGGAACTGTCCAGGCCCCGCACCCGGATCCACGGTTACCAGCAACGGCAACAGCAACAGCAACAGCAACAGCAACAGCAGCACGCGGAGCATCTCAAACACGATCTTGTATTCCAGACCTGGCAGCGCCTACGAGCGAGAGAATAGTCATTAACTAAATAACGGCCTGATCCCCGGCATCCTGCCACTGCCTCCGCTTCTCTCTGCCTCCTGCTCCTGCTGCTCCTCCTCCCCGGCCTTCGCCACCCCACTCTACCCCCGCGCGAACCCACCGCCACGAGGGCGGAGGAGAAAAAGAGCCAACCAGCCAGGAAGCCACCCACCACTCGCTGCAGCTGGATGTTATCAGTCGGTGAACGTTTTACAGCCAATGCGATGCCTTTGCAGCTCTCTCCAGATGACTTTTTTATTGACCCGGAATCGATACACGCGTTCCTCCCCTTGCAACTCGGCGAACCTTCAGAGATTTTCGGTGAGTTCGTTTCGTCTTTTGCTGGGTCGCGAGACCCTCGTTCGAGGTCGCGGCTATATCGACGAGCGAGGCAACGTTTTCAAGCAGTTGACGAACGATGATGGAGCTTGGTTTGGTCGAGTCGCTTCAGCTTTCACTCGAGTACCGTTCGGATTAATACTTAAATCGATTCAAAGGCTTTAAAGACTTTGACGGAAATCGTATCGGCCACTTTGTACATAGATTTCCTATTTTGCATGTTGTCATGGCCATCGGTAACGCTATTGGTAAATTAGTAAGTTACAAGTAATTAAAAATTGCCACTCGTTGCTTTACCACGGACGCTTGCTTTTACGCGAGGAATAAGGCGATCAGGTCGGTTGGACTCGTAACAAATTTCTAAAATTTCGTTGCTCTTGCTATGAAACTCGTAACTGTCGCGTAAACGAAGAAAGATATCGACTCAGAACTTGCGACTAGCCGGCAAACATCAAGGAGATCATCTTGGAAATTTCGAAGTTTCTCGTAGCGACTCCGTAAGATATTTAGCAGATCGTGTCGGTTTACTCTGGCAGGCCGCGTTGAAACATTTTGCTGGATAATTTCGCTTAACGGCGAAATGGCGGAGTGCATGGAAAGAACGGGTCGAGTGCAGAATCCCATATTTGCCAGCGTTATACCTCTACGTGTCGCATGTCCGCGAGTTTGAGAGGCCGCAGAGCAACGTGAAAAGTGGCATCGAATGGCGGTGAGAAAGAAGACGCGGCAGAAAAGTACGGCAACTTGCACACGTCGACAATAAACACGCGCCGCTCGTGTTTTTCTTCCATTTGCCTCCTCATAAATCCGACATAAAGCCAGAAAGATACAACGCTGTCGAAGAAACGCGGGTTTTAGCTAATACGACAGAGGTACGCTGCCGTCCGTATCACCTATATTATAGACAACTAATAGAAAGCGTTCAAGCGTTTAACGACAAGTAGAAAATCTTTCGGATTAATTCAATTTATTTATTCTCTACGCTATGCTTGCACCGCTGTTTTAACACGAGAACGCACGATAATTCTAAAAGCTCGAGTAAATATCTTTTACCTAGCTACGCTTTCGTCGTTCGCTATTCTAACTCTGAAAATAACCATTTAAAACGAATTGTCGAAGCCAGTATTTTTACGCAAATGGCAATATCAACCGGTTTAACGATTAATCGACGTCATCGTCGAAACCTTTCCTCTTATTAAGAAACTTGTACTCGTATGCGATGCCAGGGATGTCTTACTGCTAGTCTAATTGTATTTCCTGGTCGAGTAGTTGTAGTGTTTTGCGGGTGCTCAAGTTGACCGGTTAACTGATCTCCGTCAGCAAGCCGATTTAAGGGCTTAGTTAATCGGTTAACCGGTTTAGTTGGTTAACAGGTGCTGCCGGTTGAAAGGATGACCACGCGATACTGCCACTATGCGTCAATTCGACGCGGACCACGTAGTTTCAAGCCGGAATGTCTTTTCGAAGAAGCGTTTACCGAAAAATTACTGCGAGTGAGAATATTGTTGTTATAAATAAGTCCCACTGGCGAATATTTTATATACAGACGTAAGAAAAATACGATAAATGGGAAGAATGTATTAATTCGATAGATTGAAAATAACGCAGTTAGTTTTCAACGCTGCGATATTTTAACGCACTAACTTTTTAAGGCGACTGAACTTCATACGGATCCTCCACCGTTAAATTGGTATTTGGCTCGTTATTTCGTCAGCTTCGACGGTTCTGTGTTATTCGATTCCCCTTCGATTTACTAATTAGATAATTATTCTATATAAATTTCCTCAAAAATACATGACCGCTAACGTAACGTACGCGTTATCTTCCGTCGTGCCTTAATTTCAATCCTTTGGTAATCCGAACTTTTTGTCGATATTTTGGTTGAACAACTCGAATCGTATACACGCTCTTACGACATTCATCAGTCGGCATCGGGTCGAATCGACGAAATAGACGAAATGGACGAAATAGACGAAATAGACGAAACAGACGAAACAGACGAAACAAACGAAATAGGCGAAACATCATCGTGATCGATCGGAAAAATATAGCGGCAATTTGGTTAGGCTATGCTGCGAGGCGTCCAGCAGCGTCTATCAGCTTTATGGCAGTGGCCACGTCCGCAGCTGGGCCAACCGGTTTGGCCCAATCTCCTAAACAATTACGTCATTCCACGGAATTGCATCCCGTCCATAACTACGTGCATATTGGAGCCGCCGCGCCATGCATCTCCGCGAGGAACGCGACGAAACAAATGGCGTGCCGTGGAAAATGCGAGGCAAATCAGACAATTTCACGGCAGATAATCCAGGATGGATTCGCGAGTCACGTATACAGACGCGTGCGCGTGTATACATGCAGGGAACTACGACGTTTGATCGTTGTCCTCGTCGACGGCCACGAGTCATTTGGATGATGTAGAGAGATCGAACGTCGCTGGAGAACTGGCTGCTCGGACGAGGAACGTCGGAGAGGGGAAACAACAGGGGAAAGAGTAGGAAAAGGGCGCACGGATTCACCGAGCGTTATGATTTGTGCCTGTTCAGACTTCCGTCAATAATTTTCCGGCAAATTAAGCTCTAAACTCGTCCCTGCCTCGCTCCTATCGTAATTCTCGGAGGAACGAGGCGCTCGGTGAGTCGGATCGAATGCAAAAACTTTCAATTCATCGGCCTCCTTACCGATCCCCGTGATCCGCACCGTTTGCTTCCCCTGCAACGATTATTGTATCTGTCACGAGCGCATGCTGCGATACGTTCACGGTAATTAGTTGCCGTCTTACGATACCGGACGGTTAAAGTCAGTGGAAATTCTAATTTGCAGCCGGTTCGTGGCTTATATATATATATATATATATATATATATATATATATATATATAAAAAGGGAAGGAAATGGAAAAATGTTTATTCCTGATATATTATTAAATAAATCGACATTGACAATGTTTGTTTTACGAATTCGTGTCTTCCATAGGGTACATACGTCGTACAATGTTTTATTGTTCTTTTATATTTCTTACGATACGTGCCGTTTCTACGACATTTGAGATGAAATATTTTCTATATAAAAACGATTATCGCTAAAAGTAAGCACGACGATACTTGTAAATATCGAGTATACAATTGATAGAACGATCTATCAATTAACGTATGGTATAGGGCGTTGCGTGTCCGCGACAACATTGCGCAAACAGCATTGTACAAAAAGCAGTTCGACAAGGACGTCGTTCTTTCTGTGAAGAAAATAGGAAGAGGAAAAAGGTAGAGAGGGAAAGAGCGGTAAAATGCAACAACGTTCTCGACAACGTCACGGATCGAGAAAAGCGGTCGACTGTGAAAACGGCGTGCATCCGTACGAAATGCAGTTGGCCAGAGGTGGTGAAACAGCAGGAAAAATAAAAAAAAGGGCCGACGATACAGTCGTGTGCGAGGCGCGTTCAACTTGACACGATCGCGAAACTTGCTTCTCTACGTTTCCTCGTAGGCGTTTTATCGCATGGATCGTTCTAACGGCAGGGTTTCCTTAAGAATTATCATAAAAAGCGCACGAAGAAAGTATTTTCTTAAAGCGTGGTAATTGCTAACGTTGCAAATTGTGTTCGAAATCAGCAGTTGATCTTTGACGAATGGTAACTGATAATAGAGTAATGGAGAATATGGATTGCGATCAATTGTAACGTGAACATTCGTAACTGGGCGATGGTAAAGTTAATTTACAATTAGGCGGTGATGGTAAACGAGGTTAACGGTGGAACGACGCGTTTCTGTGATTTCGTTTGATAGAGAAATTCCAACGCTTGCCGTGTATATTGTGCGTGTAACGGGTACGTTAGAAGAGCAGGGTGCGTCGGTAAGGGACGATTGGGAAACGCCGAGGATCGTACAATGGACAATGTACATATTAAGAAGGCGAGAAGACGCTTAACGACGCGTGTTGCGATTCGCGTGTCCCGTCCTCTATAGATAGCCGTAGAAAGCACGACGTGCGTGAGTGTGCGCGACGGACGACAGAAGGATTTCCGCCAGAGCGTCTCTCGATCATAAGGGGAGGAAGGAAAAAGAAAGGAAGGTGGCGAACGAAATCGAGAACGAGCGTAAGAATGGAACGGAATGAAACGGAATGGAACGAAACGAGAAGGGAAGCAAAGAGCTTCTCGTCTACTCTGAATCCGGCCACGTGCATTGTTCCGCGCTAATTTTGGAGCCCGTTGTCGCTTTGTGCAACGCTTCTATAGGCGGATCGAGAGCGGATCCAAACGCTATCTTTCCACGTCCGCACGACCTCGTGCATGCATGCATGCATGCATGCATGCTCGCGAGTCACAGAGCCACAGAGAAACGTGGTTAAAAAGGCGAGATCGAAAGGGCCTCGCGGACCTCACCGATGCGACGAACAGGCAGGGATTTACGACCGCGTTGAAGCGGTCTGGATTGTTTCGACGTTTATAGAGTAGCTCCGCGCTGCTTAGCCTGTTCCCGTTGTTTCGATGACTGCGCTACTTTCGGAGGATCGCGACCGTCCTGTCGTGCAAATCGCGCATGGCTGTCGCTAAATGCTTTCGCGCGCGATTTCTTGATTTTATCCGTTCCAAGCTTCTTTATTCCTCTTTTCTCTTTTACCATAGTTTGATTGGTTTCCTATCTTTATTTCTTTTTCTTTCTTTTCTTCTTCTTTTTCGTTAGATATATCTGGATCGAACCTTTGTAATTTTCCAATATATCAGTCTCTCTCTCTCTCTCTCTCTTATTTCTCATAGCTTCGTAACATTAAATGGATTCGTAAACTTCAAAACTTGTTAATCTTCGACATCCTTGGTCGCGTGACGTTGCTTTCTTACTTCGTAGACAATACTGCATTAGCTGCAAAATATTTTATTCGTATCTATTTGATAACAATTGACAATTGTCGCAACCGAGACGCGACGACACCCAGTCACGTATACGATAGCTTCGAAATATCAAACGAAATACGACATAAGAGAAACTCGTCCGAATTACCCAGAAATCTAGACACGCATAAATCACGTGATCAGCAACGAACCTCGCATCGTACTCGGAATGGAAAATCAAATTTACGTTCTCGTAGCTGCATCTCCTCAAGATGGAAGCAGGATGATGAACTCACCCCAGATGTATACGTATACAGAGCCGCCTTTGGTAATATCGTTCCATACGATCTGGATAGGCGATCGCATAAATAAGTCAGCGTGGAATCGTCGCGTCGCGCTGGCAATTCTACGCGTTCACAGTCTGCAGGGAGGCAAATCCTCGAGTATATCAAGGAGAAACCATATCCACGGTCGGTGGTGGTGGATCGGATGAAGAAAAGAAAGTAAGAAGGGAAGAAGGGAAGAAGGGAAGAAGGGAAGAAAGGAAGAAAGAGAGACGTTGGTTGGTAGCTAGCAAGTCCCAGAGCAGAGAGAAAACGTGAATTATCCGTGCTCGTCACATATTCCTTTTTATGTGTCCCGCGCCATAAACAGCGAAGGTGAAAGCGCGAAGGGTAGGAGGCTGGCGAGGAGCAGTTTTTGCATGGCCTCCCTCGAGGGTCATCACTCGCACTTCGGGGGTAGTCGGTGTCCAGTTGTCCACCCTCTCGGCCATTCGATCCGGCCTGACAACTGATATTGCGTGATCTATGGCCCCGAGCATTGCACGCCTGGGACAAAACTGCCCCGTACCACCCCCGTACTCGGTCTTCCTTCCAACTTTCCAACCCTCGTCGGGATCAGCAGCGGGTACATCGCCGCGCGCCATCCACACCGGGGAAAACCAGGAACAGTAACAAAGTAATAGATGTCCTCGGACCCGCAATGTCCACTTCGTCAATAAAAAATCACGGCATAATAGAAAAAGAACTCGCGGCCCGTTGCTACCCTGCACGATGTATCGCTACGAACGAGGAGCCCTTGCTTGCGACCATCGACCCTGCCGGTAGCGTGGAGCTGCGCTCTTGAAATATTTATCGACACTTTGACGATCCGCGGATTAACTGGAATCGAGTTTTCTCTCGGTACAGTGCTTCGAATTCTGTCACATGCTTTATTATCGGCCTTTTGCTCATGCTACGATACGAGAATTTCTATCTCCTCCAAGCTGTCGTTTCAACTGTCGTCTTAACAAAAATGTTCATTTCCATAAACGTGCAACCAGATTTTTCTAAATATTATAAATATTTTTCTAAAACTTTTCGCACCCTTTCAACGGTACGACGATAGATGAACCGTTGACGAAAGCAATCGCGTTTCGCTATGTTTCCCAAAAATTCTCCACAGTTTAGCGAAGAAATTGCAGAACGGCAAGAATACCGGATCGGGCAAACTCGTTTTCGTTTAAGAAGGAAAAAGTAGTCGGGGTTTAGGAGGTGGTCAGAAACCCGTGAAGAAACGTGGGCGAGCAGTGTTCCACTGGGACCCACAGACTACGATACATATTATATTACATACGATGGGTCAGCAATGAAAACTAAGTGCATATGAGAATCCATGGGGTTGTAAGGCCGTGGAGGCTAAGGCAGAGAGAGAGAGAGAGAGAGGCAGGACCGATATCGGGCCGCGAAATCGAAAAACTCAAAGTCCTTATTTCATGATCGGAACACGCTGGAAGGGCGAAACTCGTTTCGACTTTTTTATGAGCCACGACTATAAAGACGTCGTTGTTAATTTCACCACGGTGAATTACGAACGATATTTATTTTCTTCTGTTTTACCCACTTTACGATTATAAGTGTATGTCCAGGATGCGGAATTTTACAAGCGGAACGCTTCCAAACAACTGGAACAATGGTATCTCCGTTCTCTTATTGCCGCCGATTAACGATTAATTTATTTGTCTTTAAAGCCTCGATTTTGAAAGTTTCGCGATTGCTTTGGTTAGATAATCGATCGATGGTTCATTCGTTATTAGGTGATATTCGGAATCGAGAAATCGAGCTCGCTATCAACGATATTACGTCGACCAATATGTAACGGAGACGAATATTATTATTGCCACGACGATAAAAAATACTTAAACTCGAATAACATTATAGTAACGGAAAATGCAACGGTAGCAACCGTTACGTTTAAAGTTGATTAACGAGTAACGATTTCTAAAGCTTTCATAAAATATGCAAAAAGATTCAAATAGAACGTCCGTAGATAAAGATGATGGCGAAAGTAAAGCGACAAAAAGGTTGGTCGCTTCCGCTTGGCGACGAAATTCTAACCAAATGCGGCGTAAACTTTCGAGATTTTAAAGCGTCCGTCAAATTTATTCGAGGGTCTGTTAAGTGGTCGATATAAATAAATGAATGCAGATCGGCGAAGCAGTCCTGCCCGTAGGACAGATGAAACGTTGAATTTTTCATGGCTGATAAGATCTTGCAGGCGCATCCTCGTAAATGTCCACACGAATTTAGTCGGGGAAGATGGGGTGCGTGGTTTCGCACATCGGAACGTCTACGCTTTATGGCGTGTTCATGGCATATGCAGTTACGGAGGTACGACCGTATCGGAGGCGAAACCTTTATGGAAATTTCGCCTCGTTTCTTTCACCGAGAGACGACTTACAGACTACTGCCTTTCCATCGTCTATGAATTAGTTATGTCTTCGACAGCTAGACCCTTGAACTTGTCGGATAATAATCGATATTTGACGATTTCGAAATGGCCGAGATTCTGCACCAGCAGAGTGCTCCAATAATCGGAACCTTTTAAAAAATCCTTGTTCAATTTTGTTTTTAATCCATGTAACATTTACTTGGAATCGCGCATGTCCTCGCGACAGTATCTTTACCGAAAGTCGCTATCGAAATCCTGATGCGATGACGCATTTATGGTTCCGTTTATCGGCGCGATGCGTTCACCTTGACACGTGCATGTCCTTCCTAGAGGGATCGACGCTGACAAACTACGTGATATTGTCGCGAAATGTTTTAATTATATTAATGTTTCTATTACTTCGCGTCCTACGATTCTCGTATAAACGATTCTGTAATTTTTAATTGTAATTTAAAAGTAATTGTAATTTGAAATCCTATATTGTGTTGCATTATAGAGAAAAAGAAGGAAATAAGAAAAGGAAAGGAAAGTTATTTGATATTTGTAGCAGAAGGCTGAAAGCGGTTTGCTCAATTTTCTTCGATCGTCGACGATCTTTAATTTTGTTGATGCTTTACGGTAGTTTACGGGCACGAAAGGCATTGTTTAGGTTATTGTTGGATTAGAGAGTAACGGTAACAAGATTATGCTCGTCCTACTGGGACAGAATTATCTTCCTGATCCTCAACACGTGCGGACTAGTTTCTGTTCCTGGGGGTAGTTACGAATGCTGCGGGATAGATCCGACCGCACGCTTTATCACAAACACGATATTTTCCTTTTCTGTTATAAGAACGATACGGATAAACGTCAGGGCAATCTGGTACGTAATTCGTAAGTGCTTTATCAGTCAAAGCGATCCCCTGAGTCGCGAACTCTCGAGTATCGATCCGACCGGCGATGCTCTATAGAATTTTCGGTTACGTACAGCGGGTACGGGACCGACGAGTTCTCTTCGAAATTAATGATTAAGAATATCACGCTGCATGTTTATGAGATATATATATATATGTATGTAAGTTATCAGCGACGAGATAGGAACGACGAATCTCAAGTATGAAAAAGTCGTCGCGATGGATAAAACGGATAGGTAGAGGCGCCAATCGTTTCAATTGTAGCACCGCGAAAGAAACATGTTACATGTAAATATAATAGCGGGTGGTATGTCGCGACGTGAACGATCAAAGCGTATTGCATTTCAGGTGACAGGATAATCCGACTCGTTTTCCAAAGGAAAAGAAATCACGCGGCAATGATCAGACCGGCGAGAAACTTGTCGTAATGACACTTAAGTAAACTTAAGTAAGGCGCGTGGTATCGAGCGTTCCACTCGATATCCCCGAAAACGAAAGGTCGAGCGGTCGGTCGAACCTTTGCAAACATATACCGGGTTTAATAGCAGATCCTCGAGGGATCTTAACCATTTACAAGATTCGATAGAACCTTACAGTTTCTCGAGCCACTGTATCGAGACATCTCTCTTCTCCGAACCCTTTAGAAGCCCGCGCATTAAGTATACTCGTATAAGTCTTTGGCCGGGGTGAATTCAGGCCGTGGACTTGGAACGTTTAAGCGCTTTCCAGCTCGATCGGCCTGCAACATCCACAGTCCTATTGGTCCCTGCTCGTTCTACTCCTTCGACGAGCGCAACTAGCGAGTTCCTCGAGTCGAAATTCTCTTCAGACATCCACCTTAGCGGCGTCTGCCAATAAAAGCTCCGCTCCTACGGAGAGTGTGTCCGGTGTAACTCGGTGATCTCCAACTATCCACCGGGATTACCAACTATTCTCGAAGACGGGACCATCGGGGATTAGAGCTGCCGCTCCCTTCCGACCAGCACGCCCGGTTCCATGGCCATCGAAATCTCTCTTTCCCTCGTGTTTCCTCTGGCTAGCTCCTTGTCCCTCTATCGGCGTTTCGAGCTGGTTGAACGGGCGACGACGCCCGCACCGGCGAAGCGCAGGCATGGCGCGGGCGAGGCGCGGGCGAGGCGCGGGCGAGGCGCGGGCGAGGCGCGGGCGCGGCGAGCCAATATCAATTATAAGAGAAGACAAGAGCCCCGCAATCACGGCTGGCCAGACCTTAACGGATCAGAGGTCTTCCGGCTCGCCGTTCTGCGGGATCACCAGTTTTTAGATAAGAAATACTTCAATTAAGGCTGCTCGCTCACCGCCATCGCTGCCCACCAGCGACGAGACGCGCAACGCTGCCGCTTTCGGATTAGTCGAATATAAAGCCGCGCTGGGGCTTGGGAGATGCAAGCTTGTATGGTGCAACCACCAACGAAACAGAACCAGTGGCCATGAAATAAATCGAAGAAAGCGAAGAAAGCGAAGAAAATTTTTACGTAGGAAACCGTATATCCCTAACGTTCTTCCAATCTCTGATAAATTTCTGACAAGTTTTTCATTTAGGGAATAAATGACGTAATCAGAGATTCGTGTTTGTCTGATGCTTCGATGATCGGTACAGAAAATGTTTCTTTATAATTGACGGTTAAACGTTTGAAAAAGAAAGAGGCAAAGGGGACTAGAGAGAACGTTTAGTTTTAATTAATTTCGCAATCATTTGTCTTTGGATTTATTTTAAGCCTCCTGAGAACGTTTCCAGAGACTAGGACGCGTTCAGCTTCACCCTATTTCCGCACCCTTTTTATACATGTCCCTTCGGCCCTACGCATCTGACAAGCTCCGTCTGAGACTCTCGATATTCGAACATAAAAATCAACTTTGTCCCAACACGCCATAGGGGATTGGCATTGCTCTCCACACGCAAACGCGTCCATCAACATCCATGAAATATTAAACAATAACAGCTCTTTCGTCTACGATCGTACAAATAGCCGAACCTCACGATACTCTAACGATAAGTGAATTTAGAGTGTGATTATACCCGCAACGTACTCCTACTTTGAGAAATTGCTAACAAGGATGCTCGTTTTTTTTTTTTTTTTTTCAAACTAAACAAATTTACCATAGAGTATAATATTAACAAGTATTTGTACGTAATTTCGACGGATACTGGTAATATGATAAAAACAATCTGCCACGATCCAATCCTTGATTTCGCATCTATATTTCTATTCGCTTCGCGTAACGTATCTCGCTGACTACTTCAAATGCAAATGATAAGGGCGGCTATTAAGATACAGACGTTACGAAATCGTATCTGAAACACGATTACTTGCTCGAAATATTATATCATATTATATTATATAGATCTTCGATATATGTTCCGAGGAACAAACAAACAAATCATCGGCAGCTTGAGATTCCGGCAGAAAGACGGCTCGATTCACCGGGATTATTATCTTGTTTCAGTGTGCGTTACCGCGTAATTGGCCGCGTGCATTAATGCGGCCGAAGCCGCGGATACACGCGTCGCATTTGAAATCTCCCGCCGCACCGTTCCGTGTGAATTTTTAATACGCGTCGGTTCAACGAACGACCGCGGAGCCATTCGATCGATTCGTCCCGAGAAATGATTGGCAAGTTTTAAATTGTCCCATAAATATAACCAATGCATCAATAATGCATCCGCGCTATCAATATATGGACAGAGCAGGACGGGAGGGAAGAGAGGTTATGTATCAAAGTAATGGCGGTCTGGCTGTGCCTGGTCAGGGGATCACGGCGTTTCCGGGGGAATGCGGGGCCCCATATTGCGGCCGAAATGTTTCATCAAATATTTAGGCGGCACCGTGCTGCTATCAGATACGCTTCAAAATTCATGTCGATCGCCGCGCCATGGTCGACGATTGAAAAGCACCCGTTCCGTTAAACCGTTCACGATATTGCCTCCGCAATGATTTCCCATTGCTTTATACCCGCTAATGGGCGATCCTAGTTTCGTTCTCCTGGCTTTTTCTCTCTTTACGAAAAATTTGTTCCCCCCAGTTGTCTGTTTTAACGTCGAACGCAGATATTAAATCGCTCCGTCTTTCACTGTAAGTCTTTCGTTCGGCTTTCAGTTCGCGTTCATCCGATGCTTTGTCAATTAGCGAAAATTGAACGATAAATCGGCGAGTTGGTTGATCGACGAAACATCGTTCGTTCTCGGAACGATACGTCGCGTTTCGCGAGATTACTTTTGAGATTAGTAAATCTGACGACCACGTTTCCGCGCGTGAAATCACGTGGCTGTGTAAGATCATTAACGACCACCACCAGGAGGCGCCGTTCTACGTTCCATCTCAAGCAATTAACCTAATTCTTTCGTCGATTCTTGTAACATTTCCTGTGTGCTTATTAGAGCGAGGCACTCGCGACAAGGGAAGAAGATATGTACGAAGAGGTGGCGTCGCGGTTTGGCCTCATGCTCGTCATACTCTCACGGCGCTAAACGATCGCGATCGCAGGCTTAACGAGTCGCGATGCAAATGCCGCGTATTGCCTACCCAGGACACGCGTGAACAGGGTGGCGATCGGTGGATATTGAATTCCAAATTCCTCGATTATCGGTGCTCTATTTGTTCTACTAGCTGGCACCGAGGCACGTAGCCGCGATCGGCTTCCCGCCACTGAAATATGTCGTTTGCGGTGACGTGAAGGTACGCGACGAGTGCGTCGCATATGTAATTCCTACTTAGAGTCGGCATTACGGTAATATACGGCGCATTAACCAAGTTTCTACCTTCGACTCGCTCGACCGCCCTTTCTCTTCGCCCTACCCCTGCCTCCGCCGCGCCCGCGCCCGCGCCCGCGCGTCTCTCTCCGCGTTCGCCAGCCCCCGTTCACCGTCCTCCACCTCCTCGTCATCCTCTTCCCGTCGCGTCGATGAGCTTCACGTGTTCGTTTCATCAGGTGTTTTCAGACTTCTCACCGGATACGTTTTACGTTTGTGTAAAACGAAAGAGAGTATTCTTGTCGTGCGAGACCAGTGCTTGACGCAACGCAACGCGACGCGACGCTAACATTCTCGTAACACTCTGACCGACCAATCTGCAAGTTATTTCCCTTCGAGGCGATCGATCCTTCGGACTATAGACGATACGGTATGGATTATTTGAATAATCGAACGTCATACGGAACGTCACTGATGCTCGAATATGTAGCGTGTAACGTATGTCGACTGACGTTCGTAAACATCGGACCGCCTTAGTCGAATTTTAATAACGATCGATGAACCTGAATTTCACCGATGAATCGATAATCAGAGGTAACAACGTTACTAGCTTCTCGAATCTACAGAACGTTTCGTTGCTTGATTCGTAACTTTTATATATATATATATATATATATATATATATATATATATATATTAATTAATAGTCGACTGGAAACCTATCGATTCGCTTCTTTCCGCTCGTCTAACTTTAACAACGGAAACCAGGTCCGCAACTCTCGAGGACGTTGCAGAATGTTTTTCGAGTAAATTGATTTAGCGTGTCCCGTTATTCCAGTTTCGATGCTTTATTTATTCTTTATTTATTCAGTTTGAACGCTTTAAAGACTTACTTTAGACTTACGCTTAAAGACTTTAAAGATTTACTGTGTCTTTTTCCCTCGTTCTACACACGCAACTCTGACAAGTATAGCCTTTGACCTTCTCTCTTTACGGTGGTTAAGCACTATTCTCCGGGTTTGAATTATCGACCTAGCTTCTACGTACGTAGCTGGTCGTTTATACGTATAAAGTTCGTTTGATTGTTCTGTGCAGAAATTAGTATTTGTAAAATGAACGAGACCAACCTGCTCTTTGTATAGACATATGTAAATAGTTTGTTTTCTGCAACAATAGAAAAACACTACGATATAGATTAAAGACGCGATACGCAGTTTCAAAGATGCAGATAAATATAGTATATGTACAACGCCGAAACCAGGCCAGGTAATATACTTGGTGGTTTCTGTGTTGAGAGATTCAGAAGGAAAGCTTTTAAGGATGTGGTATCACGGGGAGAAGAAAGGCAACTGTAAAAATTGGCATCGATGATAAATCGAAATAATTGAAAAGTTGCATGATTTTAAGAAAACGTACTAAAAAGACAAAGTACTAAGAGATAAAACTGAGGAGGACGAAACGAAATGTCGAAGCAATCGAGCCCGAAAAGAAACAAATAATTTGAAAGGTAAATGGTCGCGCGATCCGTTAACCGTGCGAGATATGGGAAAGCCGATGCTGTAAAACGGTATATCGACGGGAACGATACCCCGGGAAAATATCAAAGGCACGATGCAACCAGGCACTCGTCAATTCTGAGAGGGAAACCGTGTATTCCGTGATTCTACGCGGGCCAGCCACATCGTATTACGATCCGTCTGTCTGGCACATATTCCCTGTATATGGAACCATACCATAACTGTTTGTCAAATGTGCTTTTTTGCCGTGACTCTTCCCCACGGAGACCTATAGCCGAGTATCGGCATTGTCGTTGTCGATCGATCAAATTTCGCGCGCTAACAGGTGTCATGGAGTCCGATCGGTGACAGGAACAAGTTTTTCTACTCAGCCATGTTTCGATAAGAAACGCGATCGAGCAGCGCGATCGATCATGCGAAATGAAAAATACCCGGAAACGGGACGAGTTACAGGACATCTAGCGAAGCTCGCTACTTGTCTGCCTAGAAAGTAAGCGATATCCGCAAAGGGAGGAGAACGTAATAGCGTGTTGCGCGATTCTATGTTTCCAATGCTGCGAATAAGTTGGACAGTCGTAAAATTTATGTCGTAAAATGGTAAACGACGTAGGAATTAAAGAAAGTACCTATATCGTTTATCGTTCGTAAATTGCCGAATATCGTTTGAAACTCCACCGAGCTCGAGAAGATCGAGCACAGAGAAATTTGTATTTCCGATCGAATTGATAAATTAGCTGCTATTGCGTTTCGTTCGATAGTTGATCGTAGGTAAGCGATAAAATAATGCAAAGACGAGTGGTTTGCTCGTTCGTATAAATTAATGGATAATTCTTTCGAAATAACAATTTCTAGCCAAATAAGATAACGTATTACTTAAGTAATCGTCTTTCGAATAGTTGATTTGAAACGACGCCCAAGCCCGATCACCAGGAATTATTCACCAGGCTATCGTTCACGGATAAAATCGAGGCGATATAAATTTCGGTATTCAAGCCACTCCTTCATAGTTCAGCCTAATAGTCGGCACGTGAACGGAAAGGAAACGAAATTCCCAGAGCGAGCGGCAACGGGTAGCAGTCATCGTCCGAGATCCAGTACAGCGGCTTGCGTGTCATCGTGTTATTTTTCCTAAAATCGCCATTCCACACCGCCGGCAAAGTAGAATTTTCATCGTTCGCGATGCTCGCCGAGGTAGCGTCCTTTGCTCGCATTCTGATCCTTCCACATGCGTGGAATGGAAAGCCACCAACCAGCCTGTCGCCCTGTGGGCATGTCTCCGGACGAACATACACGCTTAACGTCGATATATTAGACGCCTGACGCGCTACCAGAGAGACGTTCGACGTCGTTGAAACGAATGTGACGTTTCCCTTAAACCACTCGGTATCCCACTGTATGAACGTTCGAAGCCATTTACATGAACGGACGCAGAGGATTTGAATTATCGGCTCCGCGGTTCCCATCCTTCGTAATCTTCCAGCTGCTTCTCTTTCTTCCTGTTGCAGTTGCAACTGTGTTGGGTGCACGTAGCTTCGTCGGTGGCAATCGGCTCAATTTTTATTTTGCAAACCAGTTTACTTCGTATCGCAAATAAGTTTAACTGTAATTGGGAATGATAAGTTTCCAAAACATGCGAGA
Source organism: Bombus affinis (assembly GCF_024516045.1). NCBI lineage: Eukaryota > Metazoa > Arthropoda > Insecta > Hymenoptera > Apidae > Bombus > Bombus affinis. Next base: position 15,642,945 of record NC_066352.1, on the reverse strand, counting down.
AATAGTTTGGCAGAAAAGAATAATACCTACCTTTAAGCAGATACGGACAAGATAGATTCGGACGCTTGATATATAGCTTGAGAAATCGAAGCGCTACTTTTAAGAAGATATACGCCAATCTTTTGCTTTTACGATTTACAAATTAGAATTTTTCCCTTCTTTTTTTTTCTTTTTTTTTTTTTTTTTTTTTTTGCCAAAAACAAAGATCATTCATTTCAATCTGCAAAGTAGAAACTGCATGTGTATATTGAGAGTTTCTTTAAAACGACATTGCGTTTCAAGTATAACGTGATATTGTTAATAGATACGCGGTAAAGCGGAATAACGACCGAGTGAAACGAGATGTAGGCTAATTTACAAGTTACATGGAAAATTTATCGAACGATAACGATGATTGCGCGAGAGATATCGATTATCCATGTTGGCAACATGGTTTGGCGTCGTATTCCGTACGTTGGATTGTTACAAAAGAAATGAGGCTCATCGCAGATGTGAATTCTGTGATAATTACGGATTCCCTTAATCCTATCATGTTCATTCCTTACTTGGAATCACGCATGACGGCATGCGAGCATATGCAACAATTGCATCGTGCATCGACTGGATTAGAATGGCCGGGTCATTGTGATTCCTCGATTCCTCGATTGGAGAGGAATCGTAATGACGGGTCACGCGCGCTTTTCGTTTTTCACTGTAAACACCAGGAACGGTGATACGTGTTTCGTTAGTCGAACACGGCGACGCCCCGAGCCGCGTAAACGATCAAATTACGATGACACGTGTTGACGTTCGCGATTGAATAAAAGAATTGCGTATGTATATATTATCGATTTGCAAAAGAAAAGAAGAAAAAAGAAAACAAGAGGAAAAGAAAGGAAAAGAGGAAAGAAGAAGGAAGAAGCAGTTGAATTATTAATTATTTTCTAATACGCGGCGAGTGACGTTAAATAATTTAACAGGGAGAAGATTACGACCGGAAGATTGTTTCAACCTTTCTGTAAACAACGTTTTATCGTTAGGCCAAAGTTATGAAAGGGACAGAAATTTCTCTTGTAAAAAAAAAAGACCAAAACATTCTACGGACAGAACATAACTTCCAAATGAGTAAATCACGAATCCCTTGCTATTGTATATTCGCAAACTCGGAAATTAATCAACCAAAGAAGAAACCGAACGAGAAAGAAGACAAAAGTTAACCGCGTTCGGAAACGCGGCTGTGGCCTTCCATTTACTAAATCATTCCATTAACCGGTCCAAAATATTCCCTCGCCGAGTGGCCAAGTATGGCTGACTTTAATGACCGTGCTTAAGGGATGAGATGGACGAACGGGTCATTTCGCGAGGACATTTATAAATGACATAGCAGCGGGACCAGAGCGGTATAACCCGACTTGGCTGCCGCCCTGTTCCGGTTAAAGAGGAAGCGGGGGTTGCGACGCCCGCCACGGGCAACACGGAGCGGGGGAGAGGCCGGGAGGGGAGGGAGGGGGTGGCGCACAGATCTGAATCGGCCAGGGAAACTCTCAGGATAGTGGTTTTAGATACATACCCGTGTACATAGTTGGTGCACACAGACGCGACCATGCACATTCGGAGGTTGCTTGGTAATGGCTTCGGTTTATTAATGACCGGTCAGCTGAGTTAGCAACCGGCGTGTATTCCACGCGAACCGCCACCCCTCACGCACGCCCACCGCTCCCACCCCCGACCGATCGTAAAACGTGCTTCTATAGAGAGACGAGAGTTTCCTAGCTTCAAGAAAACCGACCACCGAGGATTCTGTTTTTTTCCTACCATGTCGCTAATGCTCGTAGATCGACTGCGTATGTTTATGCATACTGAATACGCGTACGCGTTCTAGAAAAATATGCAAATATTTATTCACAGTTTATAGGATCAGGACAATAGATAGGATCGATATCGAAGTAACGGTTTGCGCTGTTGTATTTGGGGAAAAGTTTTGGCACGAAGACGGAGTGTATACGCATATTTTCTTTATATCGGATAGGTTTCATTTCTACGGTTTAACGATAATACCTAATCTTTGTGTTTTATAGAACGTAACGTGTACGCTATTATTTTATTAAGTATCCTGTGTTACGCTAAATTTTCCGCTACACTACGTCCTCTATTGATCTTTTAAAATATACGATTTCACGCCTTACGTGCACGTAGGTATACAGGTTCCGTAAAACTAAGCGCGGTTTTTTACAGACAAAAGTATGGTCAATTTGGGTTAAGATATTACCGTTTAAAGTCCTTTTTCTAAACGTTTAAGGGAAACGCTTCACTCTGTTACAGCAATTTAAGCTTCCAATTGTAAAAAAAGAACCTGTATTACATGCCTGTTTCTTCGTTTAAAGTCTTCTTTATCTTTTTTCGAGGCAATTTTCTTCCATTTTTTTTTTCTCTTTTTCCGTTCTTCCACTTTTTTTCTTTCTTCCTTTCGCTTTCTTTTTCTTTTCTTTTTCGCGAAGCAGCTTTATATTAAAACCGTTGGTTTTAATATAAGCAGGGCAATAGAGAAAAAGGATTTCGCGGATTATTCGTTTGAAGGAGGGAAGATGTAATTCAACGATTCAAACTAATAATTAGAAGAGATGGAACAATTGTCAGATATTAGGAACATTCGGTCGTTATTTGCTGCGAATGATTTAGGTTTCCGTCGGAATGTTCTGTATAAGTACGTACGTACACTCAAGTTTCTTCGCAGTCAGAGAAAAAGCGGCAAGCACTAGCCATCCATCCGGGTGATTTCTCTTCGGTGATTAATGATTATGAGTCGGGTATATTAGATCTTTACTATGTAGCCCCTTCGAAGTATCCGGCCTCCACGACCACAAATTATCTAGCAATGTCTTGATTGCGCCAAGAAATATAGAAGGGCGACCATTATTCGCCTTGTTTTTTTCTTTTGCTGCCAGCCCACGCACTCTCCGACCACTTTGACGTTCGATACCTTCGCGACTTACATTAAATTATTATACTTGGGCTTTGTTCCGCCCACTTGCAGGTGTCCCTGCTGTACGTGACTATACTATACTATATAGGTTTTGATGTTCTTTTCACATAGAGTTGAATTATTTTGAGTCGTGACACGTCGATATGTGACACGATGTTGATACACGCGTAAAATTCTAATCGAAGTAAAATTTGTTAGCTTTTTAACAAATATGTAGAACGAGCTGATGCTAATATTTATGGCCGGCAGTATCGTAGCGCCTATTCGTCGCGCGGCTGAGAAAATTCGCGAAATCAATTAACGAAAGTATCAAGGTGTATCATAAGGGGTTGGAGTTGTAAGGGAGGAAACAAAATTAAATTGGACAAACAGCATCAAACCCCGGGCCAATGAATCAGTCGTTCACCGACGCGACACGACACGACACGACACGACACGATAGCCGAGACTTCCGTCAAAATTCGCGGCACACGTGTCGCGAGCTGGCTGCGTCGCATTTACAGGGAAAATCGTCTGCACGGATAAGTGACGCGATATGGCAGCTTGATCAGGTCGGTCGCATCGCGCATATTCATGGGCCACGTCTTTCTAATGAAGCTGGAATACTCCCGAGGCAGAGGGGAGATTTCTATCGAGCGATAGGATTGATGTCGCCGTGAGAATCTCAGATGAATAACCTTGCATTGTGACGGCACAATGACACCACGATCGTTTGCCAGCGAGGCCTTACCGTTATGCTGCTCCGCCGCGTCCCGCATAGCAATTTCTTCTTCTTCTCCTGCTTCTCAAACTTTTTCTGCTTCTTCTTCTCCTTCTTCTTCTTCTTCTTCTTCTCCTTCTCCTTCTTCTTCTTCTTCTTCTTCTTCTTCTTCTTCTTCTTCGACTTCTTCTTCTTCTTCTTCTTCTTCTTCTTCTCCTCCTTCTTCCTCTGTTTCTTTTTCTCCTTTCACTCCTGCCGTTTCATTTGAATATCCAGCTACCTCCGTTTATTTTTCCAATGTGTCCATATTATCCGTTTAATTACTTGACTTTGCTGCAGCGAGACGCTGCAAAATTTCAGAGAACATATCTTATTCCAAGACTTGAAAGTCGTGTACTGTTTCTTTTTTTTTTTTTTTTTTTTTTTGAGAGAGAGAGAATTCTATGCGTTAATTTTAGTAGCTTTAGTTGTCCCATAGCACGTTTGTCCCATTCCCTAAGCGTTAGATTTCTATTTTCTATTTAGATGGTAGGAAGCATTTCGCCAATAATCGAATTAAATAATTAAAATAGTGTCGTCGCAAAAGTTTCCATAACGCGTTACTTTCGTTGGCCGAATCTTTCGTCACACTGCAAATAATAAATGGTATTTGCGAGTAAAAGAAGAAAGAATCTTCGACAGAGAGACGTCACTATTGTTATTGTCGTGGGTTGGCCGCCGGGCTAATTAGGAATTATTTACCGTCGACGACGTATTTGCGAGCATCGCAGTGCTCGCACGTCCGTCGTGCTGGGTTCGCGTTTTAATTTCAGCACGAAAGGGCGTGGGCTGGAATGAAAAGCGGAAGAAACATCGGGTCTGCGTATGCCGAAGACGCTTCGTTGGATCACGTAGGTGTCGCTCGTTGTCCTGGTGCCCATCGTAAATATAGAAGCGGCGCCAGATACAGTAAATTTCGTAGCGCCACACTAGCATCGTTTTGTTCCTGAAAACGATTCAAACGATCTTGACACGCCGATCGATGCGATCGTGTTTCCGACGATCATAAGTGTAGGAAATTGGTAGGCAGGCGAGTTGATTCGTACAAGTGGAAAACATCGAATAAGATGACGGAAGATGATAGCGTAGTGTACGAAACTAGAATAACGACGTTAGGATAACATTTTCTTTTTCTTTTTTCTTCTCTTTCTTTCTTTTTCTTTGTCTTTCTTTGTTATCGTTAGACGATACTGGGTATTTTATCCTACCTTACAAATTCCTTTTCTGATGAAAATGTTGCCAAGAATCGGAATTAGTTATTTATTATACAGGTACGTAAATTAGCAATTACGTTCTCGATGATAAAGCGATAAAAAATGTATTGCAACGACGAGAGGATGTTACGCTTGCAGAAACAATGTAATAGACAATTAACCTGAAATCGACCTCGGTTAAATCTGCGTGTCATGGTTTCATCAGTTTCTGAACAAGATTCTCTGGCGCGTTGTGCGTCAAGCTGAATAAACGGAGCGTCCTGTCTCGAAACTCGAGGAAAATTTTGCTCATAGTTGGGTTCAATTAATTTCTCGTGGGAAGCGTAGCGAATTGAACGCCATAATGAGAACAACGCGATTGCACCGAGGCACGGGGAAGAAACATGGCTGGCTGAAATAATTGTTACATAAATCGCGGAAAGTTTTGGTCATGTTGAGCTCGAGGAAGCTTCGCACCGCATGTACAAAGTGTTCTTAAAATACAGATTATTTTACTCGACTTTAACCATTAAGAACGTTCTTTCTATTCGATTGGAAAAGACAAGCGGATTAAGATTTATATAATTTTGGAAAGCTCGTCGTCCAACAACGTCATTCGACAACGTAACGATTTAACAAGATATAATTGTATCGCTGTGTACGTACTGTAAAACCGACGACGACGAAATCTTTACACGACAAAATAAAATTGCTCGATTAATTGGCGCAAGGTTCTAACAGAACCGGTAGATATAATTTTCGAGGAAAATTCAATGGCATCGCACGGTTAACATTTCGTACGTTTATAATACGTTTACCGGTTCGGTTGGTCGGGCCGAGTGCATTGTGGAAAGTTTGCTTGGAAGCACGGTAGAGTTACCCTATATAACGCGCGCGCGAAGAATGGAAGTCGACGCGGACTGTTTGAGCACAAGGAATGAAATCTACAGTGCGGTAAATTAAAGTGCTCTGTTTTAATGCTGTTATAAGAGTTACTGCCCCCAGGCCTGCCTCTTAAATCTTGTCCAGCTACCTATCCTGGGTTACTTCTTATTCCGCGCTCCCCCATTGTCGCGTATTCTTCTGTCTTCCGTTATAATTGCATTAACACGCCGCCTAGAAGCCGCGGTGAGAAATACTCGCGAGAATTGCTCGCGGTAAATTACGCGCTTTCCGCCATTCCGTTCATGCTTCGATGAGAAACTGATACAGCTGTTCTTGGTTACGTCACAACGGTAAAAGTTTCTGCCTCGTGGTGGTACCTTGTGGTAGCGCAGCTGACCGTCTTTCCAATATTTCATCTACGTCTTTCTCTTCATTTTCACGTCCTTCGATTTTACAGTTAATTTTACACGTTTTAGATCCTTTTCATTTGTTTCGTTCGCTCCTGTTTCTGTTCCCCATCTTTCTCACTTTTGCAAATTCCTTCATTTTTTCGCAAGATTCTAGCTGATAACAATGTATGCAACGTTACCCAATAAAATCAAAAGTATCGTAGAGTAAAGTATTCTAATCATTACACGTAACCATTGCTCGTCAAGGTAAAGAAAAAATTCGCTACAGATATCGTTTTATTTAACGCTCGATCGAAGGTTGCGAACATCGTCGTGGGAAATCAGCGTGTTCTTCCGTTGCTGGATAGTTACCGGTCGCGAGATTCATCCGAGAACGGTGGACGAAGGCAGCGTGAAGCCGTCAGTCGAGACATAAATAAAGCGAAATTTAAGGGCGCGGAGGCAGCCAGCCAGACGGGCAGGTAGCGCGCGGGAACGGGGCTGAAGTGTATAATTACCGTTGCGCAAGTTGCCGTAGTTCTGTTCAGTTCTGTTCAGTTCTGTTCAGTTCTGTTCAGTTCTGCTCAGTTCGGTTCCAGTCTGCGCGCTTGAATTATAAGTTGCGAAGGAAGACACGAATTAGGCGCGGGACCTCGGCTCTAACGACTCGAGAGCCAACGTTCCTGGATAATCTGCGTATTAATTTCGCCTGCCAGCGCCTACCACGTCACGTCTATCAGTTATCGTCCAATTACCTCGTCTGGATTACTTTTTTACGCAGTCTGTTCAACCTATATATCTTTAATTGCGAATTACGAGCAGCTCGAAACGTGCAACCTGAACATCGGATACATTCGAATCATCGATGAGGCTTTTGGTTTGCGCAAGGTGTTCCGGTTACCGTGCTGCGATCGTTGATTCTCCATAAAGATCAAATCGCTAGGAAATAAGTACGAAGTAAGAAGTAGCGTAGAAAACGGAAGAGTTTGTCGCCGGAGAGTTTGAATTTCTGCATTTAGCTTTTAACTCTCGACAAGTTTATTAACTTTCCAAGTAAGCGACTCTCTCAACCGAATTATCTAATTATAAGGGGAGAAAATCGAACGCTTGGAAGAACTCTTGGTGGAGGTTTTACCAACTATGTTAAAACGTTCGTTTGTTCGTTTGTTCGTTTCACAGCGATAATAGATGTTTCATCGAAACCTAGAGATCGAAAGGGAAAGAAAAGAAAAAAAGAGAAGGAGAGAAGCATTGTGAAAAAGTTCTTTCTCGCTGGACCCTAAACCGAGATCCGTGACACGCTCGGTTTTCTCGGCCATCGATCTTGACCCTCTCAGGGGCAGCTAACCGAAGAACTTTCAGATCCAACTACCCCTTATTCTCGCTTGTTCAACTTTGAGAACGACGTTGCCGGTCTTCGATGTTCGCCGCGACGATTTCGCGGCAACGGATTTAACGACGTATTTGGACACTGCCTTGCGTAATTAAACCGATATTATTGAAATTTCGCAAGACGCTGGTCACTCTGTTACCACTTGACAGAATCGAACTTGATAACGAACGAGTAAATTATCAACGATAAAAATGTAAAATAAAATTCTATACAATTTCTTCGCGTGAAATTGTAAAATCGTAAAATCGCCCCCACCCCCCCCCCCCAAAAAAAAAATAAAAAAAAAAGAAAGAAACGTTTATAATGTAAAACTCGTGTAATCGAACTTGTCAACTGACAAATACGTATTGTTAGTAAATTATTGGATAGAAGGATTCTGTGTATTCGTAAAGAGAAGCAAGAGAAGAGGCGTTTACAGGGTAGGGAGAGCCGCTAAGTGACTAATTAATTGGCGATAGCCTTTCACCGCGGCGCGGCGTTATTAATGCCCCTGAAAATAATACACGTTCGTGGTAGACCATTAAAACGCCAGAGGTGAATTTACAAGTCGCGAGGCGCTTAGTTTACGACGACTCGCTTAGGCCTTAGGCCGAGGTAGCTCGAAGCGTTGGCAACGATCCCTGTTTTCTTGTCGCGCCTTCTCCACCGCTTGACACGTTCGACCTGGGCCTGGAACACAAGGCCACGGCCCTGGATTCTTTCGCGGTGAGGATTTCACGCCGCGTTATGGATACCAGATTACGCGTTTGGCACCCGTCGCGTCGCCGCCGTGCCGCGCCGTAACACTGCCATCGATTAACAGTAGATTCCTTTCCTTCGTTACATACCTAATACCAGCATTGCCAAACGATCGATCGTTTATCGAACGATTAGCCGACGATCGTTTAGAAGGTTTTTATTTAATTCCACTCGAAAGTATCGTGTAAACGGTATCTGGTTCACAAACGAATTTCTCTTGCTAATACAAAGCAAATGGAAATAATTGGCACTGGGGGACACGTAGCGTGTTCCGGTAATACTTTCCGCAGCTCGTAAATTTTCCTTCGGAAGAAGAAAACATTGCGAACGTTCGCGAATTGTTGTCTATATAGTTATCTCGCAATGCACGAACGGTTAATAATCGATCGTTTCGATGTGGACGATAATTCTTGCATCTCAGTCATCGTCGGAAGTGGATGCTTCGTCGAATTGTCGCGTAGATTCGCACTTGCTGATAGCGTACGTGTCAGATGGTAAAAAGTTCCTTGGCCGCGGAAAGCTAGCGTTGGGGCATGTTGATCAGCTGTCGGGACACGGGACGTGGAAGCTGGCGGTTCTTATCTCGCCAGCAATAACGTTGACCTATCGAACTGGACGACAGGGGTCGACCATTGATCGGCCAACTCGTGACTTTTCGAATCGTACGAATGTCGATCCGTGCGGTCCGGTTCGGTCATCTTCCGTTGCGTGGAATGACGCGCGTCACCAACGACATCGAGCCGGATAATCTTCTGATTTCTAAGCAGGCTTCCGTGAATTTCCGATATCTTGTCGGAAAACAGTGAATGGGAACTTGATAAATATAAAGACTGATTGAAGCGATAACGGAAGGTGTGTTCTCTTTTGAAATTTATCTTGCAATTGTTTGTAGCATGTTTGCGAGGGAAATGTAATTACGTATAATTTGGCAACAGAGAGATATGTATTTTGCTTGATTGCTCGCAGAGTTATTCCCCTTATTCCGAATATTGCACCATTCTGTTAGATTCTATTCGATTCCACTGAAATTCTATTAAATCGAATTGTTAATCGACTGGACTTTCGAAAGGTTCGCGTCTGAACGCGACACAATTCGAGAAACACGGCTAACGGATGCAGGGGAAGGAAGCACCTGCCACCCCCGGCTGACTCGGAATCTTTCCCGGCTGGCCGGTGATGCATGACGGGTCGACGTAGGATTTATGAGCGCGTCGCGCGCCCGCCAACGGTCCATTTATTCGATATCGGAATATGGAAATATTAGCCCGCTGATGTCTCGGGTTACTCCGTGGGATCCCTACTCACCTTGAATCCGTAATACTCCCATGGGCGAAGCCCGCATATCCGTTCCACTGCTCCGTACTACCTCCTCTCGTCCTCTTGCAGGGCCCCACGCTCCTAATATTCGCTCTGTCGACCGCGAACAAGTTTATATTTGCAAGCGGGAAGTGTCACTTTATAGCTTCTCGCGGAAACGCTCGAACCTAGCCCTCTGGATCTGGTTCCCCTCGAAGAGAAAGAAAAAAAAAAAAGAGGAGAGAAGAGAGAAAGAAAAAAGCAAAAAGGAAAGAAACGAAGGAAAAAGGGAAAAGGAGCTGGTCGATAAGCGGAATGTATATATCGTTGTTGGCTTGGATGTTTGCAGCGGATTTTTCAGGGTGCTACCTCGAAGGGGAAATTCTGTGTACACACACATACACACACACACACACACATATATATGTACATACTATACATACTATATATTACATACTATATATGTACTATATATATATATATATATATATATATATATATATATATATATGTATGTATGTAGGTACACACGGATAAATGTCAAGCAAACGTCTTCTTGCCGGAATATGAAATGAAGCGACGAGAAGCGCTATACGGGCTGTGACCTAATCGGGTCGAGTAAAACGCGCGTAGAATTTCGTTCTCGCTCCATATTTTTCAGCGAGTCGGCTGTCGGTCGCCGTAATCGTTTAGCGCTATAGCTTTGTGAATGGAAATTGTTGAACTCGTGCGAGTTGCCACCCGCCGATGCTATTCAAATGCCCCGCTTCGTTTCTGTGATAATTTCCTCGTTGGACGAACCCTGAACCCTTCGCACCCTGACGACCTAGACGTACGCAATATTTTCTAGGTTAGATGCTTGGTTGCGTCCGATTTTCTACTTTGGTTAGCAATCGGACTATTCGCACGTTTTACGAAAATATAGCCTTCCTATATGCAGACTTTCGAGTTTAACGAGTTTCCGACTTGTCGTTAGACCATGGCTGAAAGTATAGATTCTCGATGCCGTTCGAAATGGCAGAGAAAATTTTCGAATGAAATCGGGCGCTATTACAAGTGCGGTTCTATCGCAGGTGATTTTCAGAAAGTGTCGCGTTATTCGTATGCGAAATCGTAGGTAGAACGTGATCGCCCCGGGCAAAGTATTCGATCGGTCGGGTTCGAAACTCACGCGTGCTGTCTGATATGGATCAGCCGGGTCCGGGACGTGATTCGTTGGCGTGTACGTGACACGAGCCGTGCACGGAGATGGTGGTTTGCCGGAATATGGCACGTGAAACATCGGATTCTGAGTTTATGCGCGCCAGTTCCCGTGCCGGCTCGGAGAATAACAATTTTCATGTCTCACGAGTTGCCGCGACTGCATCGCCCGCCTCTCATGTTCCTTGCTATACGCCGATATCGACTACGGACCGATATCGCACGATCCCGACCAAACGACGCTACCTTCCTACCAATTTACGCTGCGCTCGTCGCGTTGTCATCTCGTGAAAATTCCAAGATCGTGAAATTTGTCCTATTTGTCGATACGCTACCGCGACGTAAACGGTACAGGTACACAATGACTTTTCCTTATTTAACTTTATTTTATTATGTTTAATTTTTTATAACAAACATATATACAATTCATTTAATAATAAATTGGAATGAACGTGTGGTTTGATTGCAAGCGCGATCGAAAGTTTGCCGAGGCCGTCGAATCTAACAATAAGTAGGTAAGTCGAACGTGGAACGTGGAACGAAGCGTGACTGGTCGAGCTGAAATATATGATCGAGATTCGAAGGGGCCAATAAAAGTATAGGAGGTATCGAGCAAGGAGGAATCCCCTTTAGACGTTATGGCCATAAATGAAATAAAATGATATTTCCTGGATAAGAGCGTGGCCGTGCAGAGGAAAGCCGCTCTTATTCAGGGACGAACAACCACGTCGGACGTCGGATGTCGGACTTTGGTCTGGTCTAGTCGTTGAGACGCGGACGTGCCGTGGACGGGAGCGGATCTGGAAGCCGGGGAGGGATCTTCCAGCACTCCATCAAGTCGGAGGTGATTTTGGCTCAGAGCCGCTCGTATGTCACTCCTTCGCTTTTATAGCTTATATCGCGCACCTACGATTCGGCGAAATAATATTAAATCCTGACTATTCGTCTTTGCTCGTTTAGAGGAAAGACGATCGGTTCTAGCTGTAATTAATATTTCATGCTTTTCAGTCGTACTTAATTCTCCTATATACGTATTATCTACGTTAACTCGTTAATCATTTAACCGTTCGCTAAATTCTAAGAGAATATCTTTATCGCGCGATTATCGTTATCCCTAAAAAATGCAATTACGCAATTTTTACACCGACGAACCTCGGCAGATTATATATTTCGGTTTGTTACATTTCCAACGTCACCTTTATGAAATCATAACTACATTGTACGTGTTACGTATGGAACTGATCTTTTTCCAGAACGAAATACGTACATGGTTCAAACGACAGCCTAATTTTTTCATCTCGCTATAGCATCTGCTCGAACGCGAGACGATACATGCCGTGTATAAATAATTCTAGCATACGCGATAATTACGCAGCGAGAGTGAAGAGTAGAGATAGATGGATGGAGAGAGAGAGAGAGAGAGAGAGAGAGAGAGAGAAAGAGAGGCAAGTTGAACGACTAATCTCACGGTAATATCTCGAAAAGTCCAAACTGTGCCGCGTCGAAATAAAGATTCCATTCGTATGGCCAGAACGCCGCCTAATATTTCTCCGTCGTGCCTGTGGCTCATTTCTTTTACGCCCTCGATGAATCATCGCGGCAATGTGCCTCTTTATCGGCCACCATCGCTCTAAGAATTTAAATACGACGCGACGTAATTCCATTTTTGTTTCTTGTAATAAATGTCAAGTTCTATTTCGTTCTGGCCGCCTCGCGCGCCGTCGTTTTCTTACAAGTTGCATTAATTCACAACGAACCCGCCATTTTTGGTCATAGATTTCGATTATTATAGCAATATATCATAGCTATTTCAATATTATTCGTTCAAAGGTTTCCAAGTATTTATACTGGTTTGAATTTTTCAGGTTGGCAGATTTCCCGATCCGGTAAGTTACAATCGACGCAATTAAGTTTCTAATATTATTCAATGTTACATCCTCTGTTGGACCGTTAGCGACTAAATCGCGATTCGTCGATAAGACAAAAATAAAGCAGTGGCTACTTTTCTATAAGGCGGCAGCGTGCGTGTCACGGAACGGTGATTTTATTTATCGTAGATGGATAAGGATTTTTGTCGCGTCGGAAGATCCGTCTTTCGATTTCCCGATCTTTCGACGGTTATACGTTTTCGCGAGCCGATCGAATTATCGTTATCATCGTCATCTCGATGGATCCTGGCAAAAGCGGAAGGTATCATATCTTCCGCGCGACGTGACCGAGCCCCATCCATTATTCTTTATCTCGTGGAGATATAAAAGAAATGCATTACTTATATCAAGATTGCTGGCCATTCCTTTTCCCCGAGATTCCTCTTGCGGCCTCCTTCCGCTTGACCAATACCGAATGATACGTATGAAACGCTTTATCAATTCTAGACAATTCCATATCTGCACGGTAGGTAATACCGGTTACCAGATGTAGGAAAAGTTATTTCGTACGTTCCGAGGGGGGTTTTTTTTCTTTTTTTTTTTTTTTTTTTTGTCGGGAAATGTTTGATTTAGAGAAGAGAGAACGAGAACTGTTTCCACCAACGATAAATATTACTACCTGCTATCATAACTGCCGTATAAGAGGATTTGTACTCGTTCTCGATTCTTTCGCTATTCTCTTTCTATTCAGTTATAGCATCGTGTATAATTAATATCGATTATAATTCTAACGTGACATCGGCTTTAAGAATGAAACGATCGACTACGTAGATAGATAGTTCGGATCGTTGCAACAGATCGAACGAAACGTCCCGAGGGCAATGGACAAGACGCTTGGCAACGAAGGAAAATAAGTAGGAATCTGCTGCGGAGTATAATTGCTCGCCAACCCGGGTTATCGTTCACCGACACCGGATTTTGACACTGGTCGAAGGAAGTGTAGTTTCCTGGATGTCTCTTTATTATTGTTAACGAGGAACGCGTCGATCTAATGCAGAAACCATGTCGCAGTCATCGTTGGCTTTACCTCGACCACTCGACCCCGTTAATCGTGCGTCTGTTTCCGCAACTTTTTCCCTGCGATTCCGCAAAACCGTGCATCCTTCTCCTGCCAGTACTTGGAACGGATCGTTTTTCGTCCGTAATACCGAACGATCGATCTGTTTTCCATCTGTTTTCGATCTGTTGATTTTATAGGGAACGACTCGAATTCGATGATGGAACGAATAAGTTGTTGGATGAATGTAAAACGATTCGAAAGTGCAATAGGTATAATATCGAAACTGAATAGGAAATTCTGTTCCAACGATTGATTCTTCTTCTGATCGAAAAAGAGAAAAGTAAAGAAAGATCGTTGAGATTTTGGGCAGATGAGAAGGCAAGATTGTTATGTGGTTTGAAATTAGATTGCGATTCTACTTCTTTGGAATAGAAGCGAGACGATTAGTTTATAAATCGATAATCTTTGATTCGATAGCAACAAACCGGTAGCTTTTCCCAAGCTAGTCGAGTTTCTTTCGATGATTCTACAACTATAGAAATATAGGCAGCATAGAATTCACGTTGACACGTGAACGCTTCCCCTTTCCGGATGCGGTGCATTTCACGCTACCGACTTTCGAAATACGTTACAGATGCCTGACCGATTAATAATCACGTGAAACGACTAGAACAACGATATTTACTTTGCGTCTGGTGTCGGTAATCGGTAGTCGCCTATTCTGTTTCTTTCGTCGGCGTATCAACGTTGTAGCCTCTTTAGAAATTCCGTGTTTCGGGGCCAGAAAACTCGTTTCTAAGGAACAGGTGCAGGAAGTCATCGAGTGAGTCATTGCGTTTTACGTAACGGGTCACTGCTAAATAGTCACTTACGGTACAACTATCCTAACTAGTCTAACTAGCGAAGATCGATGCATGATTTCCGAAAGATAATATTAATTCCTTAGGAATATACGAATCTGTTTTTTTATTTCAAGAATTTTATGCACTCAGATATAAGTAAAAATATATTCGCATGAGATATCTTACAATCCTCTTAGACAGAATTAGCAACTTTCTATGATGTGTGTGTTTTGTCATTTAATTTAATGACAGAAGCGAAATAGTTTCGAAATTTCCATGTACGATACCAATGTCGAATACAATGTTAAAAGCAGAGAAAAGCCACGAACGACGAAAGAATCTAGCAAATGCAAATATTATCGCGATAAAATAATTTCCATCGTATTATTGTTTCGATTGAAGGTTGGAGAAACGAGCTATCGTTTTACATGCGGTCGGATTCATTAGTGCGAGAAAGATTTCGTTGGATCCATAAACACCGCGTAAAACCGATCTACATAGTCATAATTGGTCTACAGTTTACGTTATGCAACAGACCGGCGAACACATCAGATAAGCGGAAGTGAATTAAAGCGTGTCCGCAATTACGCGGCCGGAGGACCCGGTGTTTTCTCACCGCGATAATTATTTCGCGAGAGAAGTTTTCGAGCGGAGCTCGAGGCGTGATCGATCCCAACGATAGCGATTCTTATCAACGAGAGCCGCAAATCCGCGAGATCTACATCGCCCGCTGTCTTTGCAACGTGCGCTCAACGTTCCGTGTAATTTTTCCCTCTGTCTCCAGTTCCCTTTTATGAAGTCGTATTTTTCGAAGAGAGTTGTAAAATGTAACGAATATTTTTCTGAGAATTTTTCGCTCACTACGCTTTACAGTATTGTAAAAAAGGTAAAATGTGTACGCATACGGATTAACTTGTACAGTTGGGACGAGTCGTAAGTAGACTGGATGTTTAACCAGATACATATTTTTATGAACGTGATTAGGGCAGCGGAATATAAATAAAGGCTTGCTTCGCCATCGAGATCTTACAACTTTGCGTATCTTATACACATATATTTCCACAACACCCGCGATTTCGTTTGTGAGAGAGCACGATCTTAAAAATAAAAGACAAGTTGGAATGCCATTATCCAACGATTATGACAAAATTGACGCATTAATTGCTCGACGTTCCTCGATATACGACTATATATCGTCGATACATATAGACTCGAGATACGATGTATATATATATATGTAAACTTGCATACTTTATCGAGTTTTGCTCGCTAAAAATCGAAATCTAAAAATCTGTCGGACGACCCGATATAACGAATTTGCCTCTCGTACAAAGTACACTCTCGCTTGATAAAGAAACCAAGCCATTGGCCATTCACCAAACTAAAAGTTATCGTTGACCATCTTACATTCCACGCAACCCGGTACATACTGGCTCGTTCAACCTCCCTCCCTCTTGCCCTATTCGCACCAACTACTCCCGCAGCTTCTCCACCACAAGCGCACATGACTTCTCCGACACGACTTGTATCTTGCTATCGGCGAACGAAGGCAAAAGTCGTGGCAGCAGGTTCGAAGCAGCGGGAATCCCGCAGGGAGACAGCTCGGCCACGTGCACGCCTCCGCAGGCATACACGACTCGCATCATCCACCTGTACCCTGCCGCCAATGGTGCCCGTATTAATAATATTCAAGGTGGGAATTAGCGTCTCGGGCGTAATAGAATAGCAAGCACGGCGAAAGGCACGCGCCCCCTTCGAAAACCGGTGGAATGGTCGCGAGGTTGCGCAGGTGATGCGCGCTCGCCCGCGGGGGTGTTAAACGAGACACCGCGCCGCGCAGAAACGAGAGAGGTCAGTCAGGTGCACGAATATGAATTAGAGAGTTCGATTCGCGGTCACGCGTGCACGTGCTCGCTCGTTCGCGAGACTTTTATCGCGTTTAACGCCTGTGGGGCACAGCTGCTTATTCAAAGCCCGAGCCACGAGCTCTTCCACTTACTTTATCGCCGCGCTTTTGGTCAGAGATAGCGAGCCCACCGGAAGTGGAATTTTAATTCGCTGCTCGTGTAAAGGAGCTGCCCGCTGATACCTGGGAGGTGACTTTTCTCTGTCTCCTTCTTTCTTTCTTTCTTTCTTTCTTCTTCAGTCCTTTTCCCCTTTAGCCTCGTTTCTTCCTCTCCTTCCTTCTACTTTGTTCTTCCGTCGATACGCACGCGCACGTTCCTTCCACTACGTTCACTTTCGCCAGTGTTCTTGACAGCGATTAGAGTCGCTCTTGAAAATCGAGCTCGAGTTCGGTTTTCTGCGCGGATGATACCGTGCATGTGCTTTTCACGCTGGTGTGCAACAATCGACCGTACAGCGTGTTTCTTGCAATTTATTTCTTGATTAAAATTTATTTGCCGGTACATGTCACCTTTGGATGGTACGTTCCTTTCGAAGATAAAGTCGGCAGTATTGTACGCACAATGCCGCCGTTTACCGATATCAAGGTAAACGCGAATGATTCCAACTATCAGTTGGTTGGCAAATTTTCACCGAATTTTTACCATGACGCGTTATAGCGTTACAAAGATTGGCCGATAAGCTTTCGATAGTTTATTCCAGCGAGCGTATATTTTATTTAAACGGCCGATAGATGACCAATTAAGCGATTAGAGACAATTGCCGAGCAAATGGATCGTAACGATTCGTCAAATTACCCGCATTATTTTCTACACCACGGATACCAAGTTTCCATAAAAATGGTGTTTCGATGCTAGAAAAGGAACAAAGTGAATACGATCGTTGTACAGAAAGCAACTGAAAGTTTGATGGCATAGAGGATAGGAAATGGAATATAGGAAAATTACAAAACGAAGAAGATATATTTGCCAATGCTGAAAATTTCGATATTTCGAAAAGTTCCACGATATCAACGAACTGACGAAACGTGGAAAAGGAGACAGCTTATACGCGAAACACGTGAAACGTTCGAATCTCTGACTTGCCAATATAGCGTTGCCAATTTTTCTGTTCCACGCGGTCCTACAACGTTAACGCCTGGGAGACAGATATCGATCGGGAGCAAAAAAATCCAAAGAATGTCCATTTCTCGCCGGATCGATAGCGCTTCGCGTCGTTCGAAACTGCGTCGCAATAAAAGCCAAACAATATTCACACTCGGTCTTCTATCACCGGAACAACCCCTCAAAAGCAAATATGCACGGTCGAGAGCAGCAACGGGAGAAAGGCCAAAACACGCAACCGAAAAAAAAGAGAAGGAAAAAGGCAGGGAAAGAGGAGAAAGGGAAAAAATAAATAAATAAAAGGATGGAAAAGAGAACGAATTTCCAGCGTCCCGCCGCGCCACGCCACACCGCGCCGTGTCGCGCCGTGTCGCGCCGTGTCGCGTCGTGTCGCGCCGTGCCGTGCCGCGGCCGGTAAATTTCACAACCCACACCCAACCGCGTCCGCAACTGGCCGCGCGTAATCGTAAAAAACCGTGGCGTATCGGCCGACTATATACGTCGATATAAAAATCGAGTTGTCAGGTGCGTGCAACGTCCAGTGGATTTGTTAAGGTGCAGCAGGTTCATAAATGGCTGCCCCGCCTCATCCGCTGACCTGTCGCCTGTGTCTACGCAAACAGCGGCCGGAAGTAGCCGATTTGCCCTCTTTTAACAAAATGCTCGGCTCTGACCTCGATGCCATACCGCGTATAATATCGCCACGAGCCACGTGAGCGGATCGAGCTCGCCGAGCATTAAGCGCAATTATGCGACCAATAGGCACTACTATAGCGACTACGGGTCTCGTTAAGCCCAGTTGAAAGCCTCTTAAGGGCCCCCACGACGAGTACTGGTTCTTCTAGGAGCATGAGCACACACCATGCCCGCGAGTACACGCGTGGCTTCTACCAGGTGTGATAGAGCGGAAAGGTAACCGGCGATGAAACAGGGATAAAGTAAATCCTGTTTCAAGCGTTCATGATACCTTTCATGGGATGTGTATCACTGTGAAAGATGCAACGGTTGGATATCGTTAGAGTATAACGTTATAAACTGATTAATCTGTGGCAATGGAGTAACCTGCTATTAACAGAGTAAACGGTATACGTTACATAAAAGGAGAGGTTGTTTCCACTTCGCTTCAACCACCCGATAATTGTCGAAATTTCCTTCGTTTAAACAGTTTTAATTGAAAGTAATTTCGAAATTCTAAGAATAATACGATCGTAACGTGCGATACAATTGCCGTATTTTATCAAGGTAGCGTATATTTTCAATTTGCAGAATTTTAACCTTAACGTTAAGACGTGGTACGCCGCTGCTACATAATTGGATAGGAGAAATGATTACGCTTGGAAAGATATTCGGAACGTCTGAACAACTGAATTCTATTATCGGGCGAAAACTAGGATTCGGTAATTTACGGAATTAGCCGGAGAAGACTTTGAGCAAATACTTTATCGTATCGATGTTATTCCTTTCGCGTTCTAATTGTTCGCGACGATCACTGTGAATGCTTGTCCGGATCTTGCTAGCAAACGTTACCCGATATACGTATCCTACAACTGTCTACAAACGGTCGCGTTATTTTACAAAAGATGAAAAGATTATCGCTCAGAGGAATGTTTAATTAG
The DNA here is from genome assembly GCF_024516045.1 of Bombus affinis. NCBI lineage: Eukaryota > Metazoa > Arthropoda > Insecta > Hymenoptera > Apidae > Bombus > Bombus affinis. The sequence goes on along the minus strand of NC_066352.1, from coordinate 15,623,756 downwards.
TAGCCGAACTAGTAATTAGTAATTGGTAATTAGCTAATTCTGTGTACGCGACGCGTTAATTACCTGACGAAGTAACAGAGATGCCAGGTAGGCGTGAAAGGAAAGAAACGGCGCGGCGAAGGCCCGTCCATTATTATCACAGTGGTTCACGCGATTATTCCGAGATGCACGGCCAAGCTTCTTTCCACGGTTTCCGTCATACGTGGCAGCGTCGGAAGTGGCGGGTATAATAAAATCGTGACACGTATCGTGCGTGCCTGCAAAAACATATTTTTCATCGCGTTCCAGGAAGTTCGCTTATTAAGGGGGCTCCGGTGTTTCTCTGCCGCTCACGCGGAGGGTCGCGGATCCGCCAGACACCTCTCAAGCTTTAACCGTCGTGTAAAACGTGCGACGAATCGCCGACCCGACAAATGAGGCAATAAATTCCTTCGGATATAACCGAAAGTTGCGCGGATCACGCTACGTCTCGCCGTTTTCTGCATCTCGAAACTTTCCACGAAATGGCGCTATGCCATTCGTGCGCACGGTAAATGCACGTCGCCAGATCTTCTTCCTTCTCGATCGCTCGAGAAGGTTTTTCGTTGATCGATCGTTTCAAGCGTCGCGCTTATTTCAACCTTTAATTCGCAACCAACTGAAAAAGATTGCACTGGCGAATTTCAAAATGACTGCTGCAACAAATAAGTACTTATAGTTTTAAGTACTAGATAGTTTTATTTCGTAAGAATGTCGGGTTAATAATAATAATAATAATAATAATAATAATAATAATAATGATGATAATAATAATAATAATAATGATAGTAATAATAATAATAAATGTCGGATATCGGGTTAAAAATCGTATAAAAAGATTTAGTACACCTTTTTCTACGCTGATCTGAAGTCTGAAATCTTGGTAGAATAAAGTTTGCTGTTTGAAAAGAATAATTGTTCGTGATATGTTTAATACCACGGCAGAATAATTCTTGCAAATAGTTAGGTTTCGGTATTAATGGGTACCTATATTATCGGCGCGCTACTGCGGTTAATTCGCTTTTACATCACTTGAGTTAATTTTGAGACCAGTATCAGAGACGATAACACGGGAATCCCATTTGCGTAATCTCGCGATATCGCAACCCTCGCTTTGAAATTCTATAATCCCTAATTTTATAAGATTTTCGTCAATTTTTCGTAATACGTATCCATTACGATAAAATTTGATAGGGAAGTGAAACGACTCGAGATGCAAGAGAGATAGCGTCGAATGTATCGTCCGATTTTTCATCCGTCCCCTTAATTTTCCACTTTGAACGAGGCAATCTGTAAAACCCTGAAATCACGAATATTCCGATTCGATCGATTCTTCGATAAAAATAACAATTCTTATTTCTTGGATGTTAGAACATGATCGAGGCACGAGTATGAAAACAAACAAAGTAACACGAAACGGATTTGGGAGCATTTTCTAATAAACTAAGATAATCGTTTAGTTGTATCGGCCCTCTCTAATTCCAGCGTGAAATTTTAATCACTGATTCCCGACGTATATCCTGATGACCACCCAGCGTGTACGAGGCGTGCGCTAGATCTAACCAGAGAACGTGACAAAGCGATCAGTTGTTAACTAGTAGCCGCGTTCACCTGCTACGGCCGCGTTCAACAATTTCCAAAAGGAACACGCCTCGCGTTGCTTTCCAACGCCTTCTGCGGACCCTCGACGCCATTAAAGCGGCGCTCGCGGCTCGTGTACGCTCGCAGCAAATTATTTATTTATTTCGATTTTCGATACTACCATCGTGATGCGCTATACTTATTTATGCCGATGCTATGCCGATGCGGGAAAGAGCATCGCGCAGATACGCCTGATAGCGTACATCGATTCTCGCTGTACATTTTTATTCGGCCTTACCGTTGTAAAAATACGTCTGTTGTAACGTGCCACTAGATAATGCAAAATGGCTGTGCATCGTTCGATTCTTCCTCGATGATATACGTTCGAAGCTTTAAGCAGCCACGAATACTTGTATTTAGAAAAATGAAATTTGCAATCTGTTCCTAAAGGCAATAAATTTCGAGATTCACGATGTTGGACTAATACATTTCAAAAATATTTCGTTTGGTGTAATGGTTAATAAAAATACCGAGTTAATGCTGAAACTTGGGTGAAAAATAGAATTTATGTCAGAGGACGCTGCAGGATATCGGATAACATGTTGCATAAAAGTTTCCAGGGATATCTAAATCTTCGCTTCTTCGGATCAATGACGTTTATTCTCTTTTTTATGGGATATCGTAGTTAAGTAGGTAGGTACGTAGCTACGTTGTCTCGAAATGTCGATTGTGTTATGTTTCTGGTTTTTGTTCGGCTAAAAAAGATGCATAGTTTCGTCCCTATATGATTCTATATTGTTCGATTACTTTGTTCCGTTAATCTTTATCCTTGTTTATCATTGCGCAAACTTTGTCCCATTTGTTTTTTAAATAATTTTTCAGTGTTTTTAGTGCTAATTAAGTGTGTGTGTGTGTGAACGGCAGTGTTTTAAAAAAGGTATTGCGCGGTGGATACGAAATGCGATTGAACGTTGGATCGCGACGTTACTCGATCGCCGAAGGAACGTAAAGAACCGATTAATTAAGTGGTAATAAATATCGGTGCAGAAATTATTTAAGGAACGTGTTTAACGGTAGCAAAGAATAGTGAAATTATTAATATATGTTAAAAGGTAGAACTGAAATTTCCGTGAAATATCATTGTAAAAGATGTAAATGTTCGATGACTGAGAAATCGGCAAATTTTTCGGAACAGTTCGCTGCAGGATCGGAAGACGATAAAACGATTAACTGGTATAGTAAGAAACGAAGAATATGATAGGCGAGGCGCTATAAACGGAGGATCCATTTTCCGGGTGTTCTCGTATTATGATAGCTGCGGTATACCAGACAGCAGAGGTGCTGTCACAGCCCTCCCATCAAGACGTCGGTTTTACGAGAACGAGAAGGAGAATATCGCGTGTTCACCGAACGTTCGAATCGATCCACGCTGTTTTTATTATCGTTATGCCAGTGTTTCCGCTTTATGGAGTGATCAAGGCGCGTGCGAGCCATTGTTCTGACTTTAGAGCGTCGCGCGACCAACAAATTTTATGCAAAGTCGATGAGAAAGTCGGAAGATTCGAAGAGACATTTGCACGAATGCATTATCGGAAAGGTACTACGTAGGTAAGTGTAGGAAAAGGTAGAAACATGGTTGAACGTATCGTACGATGTATAGGTAATTTGGTTTGAAATAAAACGAATCGATCGGAACGCGACACGATGAAACGTATTTTCGAACAATTTTAATATCCGCTCGAATGATTAGAGGATGCGACATTATCTTGACGGTATATAATCGTATTTCTTGAACATTGTTCGTACTTGATGGCAACAAGGTTTGATTTTCCCTTATCACTGATCTGAATACGATACCCATATTTTACCAAGTCTCGTTTACGGTGATCTAACAGTTCCACGAATTTCATTCTTCGTCTTTCAACCAGTTTTTGAGGAAGATTCTCGGAATCGTTTCGTTTAGTTTCTCGTATTCCTGTGAATCGTAGAAAGTAGAATCACTGATCTTTAGATACGTATCTGATATTTAAATGCTGGAATATGCTTGAAAAATATTATGCAGTATCTGGTATAAATGGTGTCTCGTACTTTGTTTCTTGAAAGAAGCTCTCGTGTTAAACACAAGGCGGAAAATGTACTACTATTCTATCAAATCTAACACACACGTTATATCTATAGGTGTATGGAAAAACATTGAATTTCGCATAATTGAAAGGGTGATCGAGCGAACGTTGTATGGTTTCGACATTAATCAGATGTACGTATTACGAGTACGTACGATATAATAGAGGGCTAAAGAATTACTAATTCCACTTGTACGTACTAATATCCATTACGAACGAAAGGTATTCAAAAAGGTTTTAGCTAATTCGTAGAAAACGCTAATCGGACATAATCGACAAAGTACAATTGGAAGAAAATCATAATCAGAAAGAGAAACTAAAAATGCTTTTTATGCTTAGATTTCTGAAATTGTTAAATTGTTACTATTGTTAGAACGGGCAAACTTTTAAATTCAACGATCGGTTAGATACGATAAGCTAGCTGCGCCGTCTATTCCAACTGTCTGATATATCCTTTTAGCGTAAAAATCGACCGTTCCGTTGATCACACACGAGCCGATCTCCGCTCATCGCCGCGCCGCGTCGCGCCGCGTCGCGCCTTCGTACGGGAAAGGGTAACGCCTTTGCCAACATGTAAATTGTTTCCCATGTACAACGTACGATCTAAAAGCAGCCAGTTTTCCGAGACGTGGGCGCGGATCCTGTTGTAAATCGAATTTTGTGGAATTCTTCGTAACACAAGACCGATTCGGTTTTACGCTACACCGCGAAAGGATGATGTGCGTCCAATTTTATTGGGTTCATATTTCCAAACTGGCTCTTTACACTTCGAACCGTGCTTTTATGACGAAACCTTTGATACCAGACGTTTATAGGGATACGGCTATTCGATATGCGGATCAACACAAACTTTTTATCCGCGCTTTATACGTTTTCTCGTGTTTTCCTACATTCGTTCGATTATACGTATTTCGATTACACGGCTATTAAACGTGTCTAACAGGTATCCGAAATGTTTCGTTTTTCAGCTTGCGGTTTCTTCTAACGTGCTCTGCAATCTTTTCGTTCTTTTGCGATCGAGCAGTTGGTTCGAGGAATAGGCAACCGAGGTTTCTAAATGATAGCGATAGCGTGAAAAGGATTTCTTTAACGGGCAAAGGTGTAAATTTCGTGGAAATTATGGTTGGAAATGTTACGAGTGTTTGTTTTCAAGGCTATCGTAACGAGTTACGATCGTAAGTACGTGTGTTTGATAAGCGAGTAAACGTATCGATTCCGATACAATCTTTACCGTTTGTCAATTTAGTAGCGAAAAAAGAAGAAAGGGGAAAGAGGAAAGAGAAAAGAAGAAAGAAGAAAGAAGGAAGAAGAAGGAAAAAAGAAATACAAAAGATATTGAGTGGAGGGGCGTGGAAACGTAGGTTGGTCGAAACGCTTCTTCCGCGTGGCTTTCACCTTTTGCAACAGGCAACGCAGGTTGCGGTAGTGGCACCTGGAACAATAACGGGCCGGTTTAACGCCATAGAGTTGTTCCGTCGAGCGGGGATCCGCATGCATTAGCTACAGTGAGAACTACCTAACTCGAGAGCTAGATGAGAGGATCGGTTTCGATGGTATCGGCCTTTGCCACCCGTGGCTTCTCTTCCGCTCTTGGAACCGAGTCGACGTCCCCCCCCCCTGCCCTCTCTGCAAACGTTAAATTAGCCCCGATGCTGAAGCGTTGAGCAAGCCGACGATGCGATGACGACGATGCTGGGGAAAGCGAGCAGTATTTTCGCCAGTTTTCGCCGCAACTACCTACCTGCTGCTAGTGTGCTCGTCATTCTTTATTAGCGATATTACGACGGGCATTTTTACGGTGGCATTTTTAACTGCACGTTGAAAAGTAACTGATCATTCGAGGTATATTGGCGAGACACACGAGCAAAAAAGAAGAATTATAGCGTTAAAAAGATAATAATATTCGATAAAAGAGCAAGGAACTAAATTATTAGAATTTATTTGGAAAAATATAATTCTCGATGCGAAGAATAAAAGGCAGAGAGAAACGTACACGAGTGTTTCGTTGGAATTATCTGCGTCATTTTGGCAGAGTGACGTTCGTAGAATGAACGTAGAGGAAACGTCGAGGGGTGCGAGGTATCAGTGACTCTCGTGCAAAGATTCTTCGAGATGCTCCGCATAATACCGGCATTTATAACAGCGGCGTATCTACCCCTTCCGCGGCGGCGTAACCATCGTGGTCCCTCTTATCGTGGCACGAATGTATAATAAGCAGCGTCACAAACCCCCTGCGTTCACGTGTTTGATCTATGATCTTCCGGTGATCGTATCGCTGCACGATGGACGTGGAAGGATGGGCCACGGTGGAGGGGGACAGCGAAATTCGCTTTAGAAATCCTTCCGAGATACCTGTTTCATTAAGTGGGCCGCGTATCTAGGGGAAATCATAAGCGGTCGGAGGCCTGTTCCATCGAATCGGTCAGACACGAATTTCTATCTGCTTAAATTTCCACCACGCCTCGATTCTTCGCCTTCTCATTTTTTTTTTTTTTTTTTTTTTTTTTTTTTTTTTTTTTTTTTTTTTTTTTTTTTTACTAAATCCAAATCTCTTCGTTAGATTCTGTCTCTCTTACAATCTTGTCCCTTTCTCTTCTCGTTGCATTACATATTGCATTTTTCTTGATTTTACAGCGCCCCATTTTCACTTCGTCACGCCTCTTTTCATCGATTTGAATTTCTTCGAATCGTAGTTTCCATATTTAACGGATAATCACGCGTGTACACAGACGCTTGTCTGCGTAAGGGGAGCACTCCCGCGCGCTCAACTGTTGCCGGCGATTCTATTCCAAGACATATCTACCGTCATCGTGGAACGTTCAATTTCTTTTCTCTTCGTTTTGGTTTCAAACTTTTCTCTACGACTATCTCTTTAGAAAATTTATTTGCCTTGTTTAAACTAATAGATTCTTTGGTAATCGAGTTTTAATTTTATCGAGACCCTCGACTCCATTCTCATACGTCGATATTCCGAAATCTGGCAACTTTGTTTTACGTTCGTTTCCTTTTCGCGGCGCGGAAAATGCACCATCTCCAAGTTCAGAGTAAATTTAGTTCCGATGGCGGAGTGAATCGGCCGTGAGAATCAAGTCTCCATCGTGTATTCTAGCTTCTTCGGTTAATAACGCGCGTTTATTTAAGGCGTGCGTGGCCTGAATCGCGTGGCGATTCATCAGACAAGTCCATTGTTTACGGAACATTATAACACGATGTTCTCGGCGAATTAATGGCCATTCCCTTTATTTTATGTACGTCTGGAGAACATCGTAGCGGAGCTCCTTCGCTGTTTCTTTCTATAATAATATAAGCGGAAAACACACTGCAATATCGATTACGCTTCGTCACACGTAAACCATACGTTATTTACCAGCATCGTTCGTATTAATACAAGTACCTGTGATTTACACGATTAAACACCATTTACGTTTACACGCATGCTTTTATTATTATAAATTATTATTAAATATATTCCTATGTAACTGGATAAGGATTAAAAATCTGTACTACGTTTTAAAGGGACGATCAGCTATCTAACTACAACTACGATCGATAACTATAATTGAAGTGGCGATATCTAATAAAAATATTGGATAGATATGCGTGTAATAGTTTTTATTTGAATAAAAGTTGGTAGGTATCGATTTTATCAATTTTTTATTTTCTTGTATGTTTTTAACCAAAAAATGAACGAAGAAATAAACGAAAAAATAAACGAAAATCTATATAGATACGAGTTGCGAACTCTTCGTCGCTGTTTATTATTATTTATCTGTTGATTTTAAGCAAAAGGACGGCATAAATGAAAAAATAGGTAGAAAAATGATGTGGTAATCGTGCTGCTGGAAGGATAATAGGCATATTTGGATTAAACAAGAACCCTCGCGAGCAGGAGCAGACATTGAAGGGTCGGATTTGGTTTAACTACCGGTTATGATTCCACGGATCCATTCAAGAACGATCGGTTCGCTCCTATATTTTTCTACTTTGGAAATACAATAATGATCAGGTACCTCGACGCGTTTCTCGATTCGTATAATAGACGCGTCGAAGGGAACGTTAATGTTATCCTGCCATGTACGATTCGAAAGAACTCGGACAACCTTTCTATTAATCGGACCAATTATTCATTTGGATCTTTGCTCTTCGTTTTCGGCTCCTCCTCCTGTTCTTTGTACAAGACGTCGGGTAAACTGTGAAGAAAATCGTTACCTATCTTATCGAACACGTAAATTTTGAAGAAAACTGTTCTCGATCTCGAAACTGTTTGGTACGATCTATAAATCGTGTTAAGACAAAGGAAAGGGTACTTCTTTTGGGGAAAACGTCTCGATAGTAGAGGATTAACTGTTGCTTTCCGAGCAGAGAACTCTTGGGAAAAGAACAAAGCTGAAGTTTGATATATTACGTTTTGATTGAAAGAAACCATCGACGCGATGAAACGATTTCGAACAGGTTTAGCGTTTGGAAGTTGCTACGTGGAAAATTATTTGGATTATTCTAGGTACGTTTCAAAAAAGTGGAAAATAGCAATATGATGCTTTGGTCGCTTTTCGTTTGCAGTTTATCGCGTGTGTCGTAGAGGATATTCTCGTATGATGTTTCAATCCCGATCCAGAACAATAACTACATACTAGGTATTACGCTACGCGATATTACCAAATTCGACGACACAGTTCGTCGAACGATATTCGATAAACGAGAAACCTAATTAACGATTCTCTGGAACCGTTCGGAATTTCTCAATTTCAGCGAACGGCATGAAACCGTGGCGTCGCGTTGCGTCGGGGGCAATTGGCAATAAAGAAGGGCGCGAAGTAACGCGATGCCGGTAGGAGGTTGAAACGATATCTATCAACGACACGCGTACACAAACGTGGATCCGTTGCAGGAGAAACCATACGCGAAGGCCGGCGACCAAGGGTAAATTGGACCGCGGACGGGGGTTGTCGAGTGGACGCGACTGGAAAAAGGAGGAGGAAGGGGGCATCTGGCTCCTTACAATTAAACGAAGCCTCGGAAGCCCTCGAAACCGAGCCGTCGAGCAGTCAACAGCTGCGCATCTGAATACTAATTTGAAATGTTTACACACCCGCGTGCTGCAGCCGGCACCCACGCTGTTCGGCGGCGGCAAGCCGATGTGCTCGACGAACTTGCCCTATGAGGTAACGTTACTCTCGATTTCGTCTTCCGTTGACTTTGCCACGGGATCGAAGAAATTCTTGGAAATCGCCTGTACGTTGGCGATCGCCGCTAACACGGTTTGTGTCACCGCTCTGCTGGTATTTCCAGTAGCTTGGCGATTTCAACTAGCGTAGACACGAACGTGTCTTTGGGATTCGGAAGAAGCTGATTCGTCGTTGTTCATCGGCACGCGTCATAAGCTATAACGCTTCCATAAATTGGAAGTTTACGAAGATCATCGGCACTTTGCCAGGATTTGCAAAGACATCGATCCATGATTGATGAAATGGCTCGTGTTCTAATTCTCTGATATTTTCCGTTTCTACTTATACAGCGAAACGAAACGCACGCCACACTGTCTTCCTTCTCGTTATGAACACCCGTTTCTTCCGACGTATATTCGCCTCCGGGAGAGGGCGGAGGGCCTTTGGGATGGCCAACCTTTTCCGTTGATCGTTCATCCGGACTGTTCGAAAAGCCTTCGACCTGAAATCCCAGTTGCTCGACCAACTTTGAAGCAGCACCCTCATCTCCATGCAGATTTCACGGTTGTCACGGGTCCCCGGTCCAAACTATCGACCAAATATTTATAAAGATGTAACCGTTATTTTGATAAGCGGCCTCGAATTGATATCGGTACCCTTTTCTCGGTCGGCACGAGGGGCCACGTAAGTGCGAATATAAACGCGTCCACGCGTCTCCCCCGAGGACACGGCTAAGATCTCACTGCTGTTTCAATATTGGGGTGACTACGCGGATCCTCGCCGATCAAACACGTTAGGGACGCGTTCGTCACGCTCCCTGAAACGTATTCCAAATAAACTTGTCGTGTAATGATCATTCTTTTCCTCTGTGTGTGTGTATGCTCGCGTACGATGTTTCGAAGATTTGCATACGTTATTCGCGACGTGATTCTGGATTAACGAATGTTTGTGTATTCATGGGAAATTCAAGAATGCAAAAATATTCAACTTGAATTATCAGAACAACTTATACTATCTTATGTTTCATTCGTGGCATAAATCGATGCACTCGAAGTATGTTTGTATCTGTTTGAATTATGAATCGATGCTATTTAATGTTTCCGCATATATTTACTTTATAAGAAATGAAACGTACGTTGAAACGTTGAAATATTTCCGCGAGTCATTCGTATTTTCCCCTTTTTCTATTTAGTCCCCTATTTTCCTAGCTATTTTTTTTAGCTATCGTTTCGTCATCCTTGCTACCATTGTTCGCCAGTAACCCTGGAACTTGTCGTCAAACGGCAATCGGATCCGCAAGATCGTGGGATAGGATTTAACGAATTCTCCGCGTCTCGTCTGGTCTAGAACGTTAAGGGAGTGGAAAATTAGATGCATTTTCATAAATTTCAAACGGCTTAATACTTTATGCATGCAGGATCGCGGATTTGTCTCGGTAAGCTGAGAATGTCCACGTGCGAAGGTCCTGCAGAGGACCGCGCCAGGCTACCCTTGGTCGACCCCGCCACCAGAAACGGCACGCGTAGGGTGACGGCCACGTGTGTGCCGAGGGTGCACCGCCCCTGCAGACGCGCAAGGTGCCTCCACGCTTATTGCGCACTGACATTCGCCACGGTGTTTTATTAAAGCTACGGGGCAATCTCGTTCTCGAATTGCGTGTCGAGTTTCGACCTGGCAGAAACATCGATAAAAATTTAGGGATTTAGGAGTTGCGCCTTCGATGACTAAAATATAATACATGCAACGACTATGAAAAGTATTTGCACATACATCTTTGTAGTGCTTATCTTTCAGCGAGGCGTTTTCTTATTGGGTTCTACGCTGTACTTCCGCGACATCAAATCTTCGTTATACAGTTAGACAAAAGTATTGCTAAATGATACGAAATATAATATGTTTAATATACTCGGAAGAACTAATTAGTTAATACGTAAATGCCATAATATTTTTTGTAGTCACTTTGTAGTCACATGTGTATAGGAAATAATTCGAATGGAAATTGGCATAATTTATCCAATGTATGCAACATGTTGGTTATTAAATTTCTTTCTTCCCACTTTAGTTGTTATATGATTGTCGTTCTAGTACGACAGTTGCTCTCGAACGAATCATAGAATGACCGGCAATCGTGTTTAATCCTCGATAGACTGTCGCTTTCAAATTCAAACGTCAAAGAAACGACAGTGATAGGTTCCATTCGAGCGCAGCTTCAATTCGATCCCTGACCGTTTTCCTCGTCCCTCCCTTTCGCGCGCTAGAACATATGTACCCGCACCGTGAATATGAACTCTCTGCATCGTGAGTAACCGCCAACCGGTGCTCTGAAAGCGCATGTACGCGCGTGAACGCGAAACATTTCAGTATGGCTGATTCACCGGGTATCCGTTCTCAAAGGGATCCGCGCGGTGCGAATTAAGAACACCTGATCTCTTGTTCCCATTCGCGATCTCTAATTTTATGAAAATTCTACTATTCTACGGTACCAGTCATCGAAATCGGCAGGTATTCGCGCGAGTAACCGCATGTAATACGAAATTCGAAGATTTTGCTTGGAGATATTATCACCCGTCCAAGACTTTAACGTTTTCTTTATCCGTCTGTTGGTAATTGGTAAACGATCCAGAAACACCGGAAACGCATTTTTGGGTTTCTATTGGAAATTTTCGTTACTGATCGAACATACTTTAACGTTGGAAGAAGGACACGCAAGTGACATGACTGTCGTCGACCGGATGAAACGGGCAGACGAGAAATCAGCGATATTTCTACAGGTAAAAAGTATCCTGGCCGAGCGTTTAAAAGCTCGCGCCGATAACGCTAGGGAGCTAGGTGGATTGATCGCCACCCGCTACCCATCCTTCTTCCTCCCCCTCTCTCTCTCTCTCTCTCTCTCTCTCTCTCTCTGTCTCTGCTACGTTTCCACTTTGTACCATTCGAGAGTGAAACACTGTTGCCGCGATGTTTCGATACTTCTTTCATTTTGCAACGAGCAAACGTTGTTCTTTTTACGGCAAGTGGATTTGGTATTGTTTAGAGGAGAGAGTGGAGATTGGTGCAGACGAAGGTAAATGGCGATTCGATGAGGAAACGTACAATGCGTAATCTTTGAAACGAAAGATCAAAGTTTAGAATAAATTGGAACGAAATAACGATAATGGAAATAGATATAGTGGTTAGTAACGCGAAAGCATTTGAAAGCTGTAGCTTTCCCGAACAGGGATATACCCTGCGACTAAAACGAAAGAGATAGTCCAATGTTACTAATGGTACATATATGTATAACTTGAGAGTGTATCAGCTTAAAATTTCAATCGTTTTCACTAGTAAGACGCAAAGGAGAAGAAAAATGAAAAAGCTACTGTCAGATACTTAAATGGTCGTGATTGCAGATACTTAACATTCTGCTGACCGCAAATTGTTTCTCTTACGGACAGATTTCGTCGCTAGAGGACAAACCGGTGGTACATAGAGATGATTAGTTTGGCGAGAATCGAGAGCAAGCGAAATGTGGAGTACATGGTCTATATCGGGGCGTATATGCTCTATCCGGTGCAACGGCAATCGGTCCGGCTCCTCCGCTCTGTTCGCCGCTGTTCATGTAAACAGTTAATCTAAATCCCGAGCAAGCAGCGATGTAATGTTATGCGGCGCGCAAGACTCATTATACTTGTAAACCAGTCCGAGCCTCGACCACAGCCCAAACACACGCGAGCACGGGGCCACGTATCCTCACGTATACACATATACTACACGCGTTTTCACGCACAAGTGCAACCATCTGCGCGGGCGTGCGCGCGTATTCGAACGAGAACGCGTCTCATAGTCTCATAGGTTCGCACGGACCTCAAGCATGCTTTCGCTTCGGCGGTCAGCGAAATGGATGGTTTGAGCGACGCTTCGAAAATCCTCGTTTCAGATAGTTTGAGCTATTATTCTGCTGCGATCATCCAGAGTATCTGTACTTTCGAACATTTTGCGTTTCCAGCATTTCTGATCAGTTTATTGCTCCAGATCGGCTATGTTCTTTCTATTGGAATTTGGTATTATTTAATACTTTCTAATGGATTTGATATTACTTAATACAGGAATTGTCCACGACGCGAGCATAAACAGATGAAAACGAAGAATATCTGAAAATGAATTCTTCTTTTGATCATTCTGCCAGATTTATCTAAATCTACGATATCTATTGGATTGAACGAAATTTAGTAGGGCAAGGGATCTGTCACGGGGCAAACTCGTCTCTTTCCAAATTCAGATAGAAAATGTTCTCTTCCCTATCGTAAGGAAGAACCATTCTGCTGCCTTCGCGCGAAGTGGAAAGTGGAACTCGAACGCGCAACGTAACCAGACCCCCCAAGCGAACCGTGCTTCGTAGCCACGCTACTTTTCCTTTCGACCAACGAAATACGATTCCGGACCGCCGTGAAAAATCGACCAGCCAGCGAATTATCGCAAACTGCTCGGTTCGCCTGTGCCCCCGCAGCCACCTTCCCTTTCCTCTCCCCCCCCCCCCTCCCACCGTCCATCGGTGTGCAAATTAGCGCGAGCAACGTTGTTCAAAGCGATCAGCGTGCTTGTAGGTACGTTGCGTTGCAAGAGCGAAGCGCCAATCAGAGCTCGTGGAACCGGCCTTCTCGCGGCTTCCGCCGTCTCTGTCTGGCCTCGTGGAACGGAGCCACCGCCAGCCTAATACACACGTTTGAAATTTTTCACTGGCCGATTCCATTTCCACGCCGTTTCCTTCCTCCTCTTTTTCCCCTTTTTTGCTCAGACACGGCCCGTTCCACGGCATACGCGGAGAACAATGCCCGAGATCCGACGCGGATAAATCGATTTTTACGCGACATAACTTCCATACCACCTGCCCTCCCGCGCCTCCTCGCTCCTCGCTTCTTCCTCTCCTCTTCGTCCAACGAGATCCCACTCTCTTTAAATCTGGATAAAAGTCTGGCAAACGTGCGTGTCTTGCGTTTGCACGACTACCGCTGTAGCAGCCGGCTCCCGAGGCGTGAACCCGTGGATGAAGTTATGTTACGTTTCCATCGGGATTAGCAAAGCTAATTCGGCCGTTCTTCAACGGCCGGCGAGCAGTTCTGGCCGCGATGCGACGCCTCGCGGCAACGGAACACGCTTTGCCCTCGATGTGTTTCTTCAATCCATTTCGACCATCGACGATGCCATTTTTCAAAATTCGTTTTTTCATTTTCCGCTCGAATATGCACATCTCGGTTTATATTAGCTCGTATCGAATCCAGCGTGGACTTAATTTTACCTGTAACGTACTCACCTTTTCCCACAAATTTCTACGTTTTTCCGATACTAGGTTTCGCCAACGTCTGTTCAAACGAACAACGAGTGATAATTTTACCGATAGTAGCGAGTCAAATTTTTTCGAAATGACGTGTATCGAAAGTAACGGAGTAACGGGAACGGTGGATGGAAGGTCGTGAATGGGCTGACCACCATAGTGGACGATCTCCGTGGTAACGCAAATGTCCTTCGTTAAGTATAGATTCGGAAGCGAACAACCGGCTATATACCGAGATCCGTTGCAGTCTGTCTGTCGGATTGTCAAACGATGGATAAAACGTATCGTCATCGTTAGCAAGAACGTGTTCATTTGCCGCTTCTGTCGATCCGTTGAAAGAAAAGTTATTCCTCGTTCACGACTAACTCGGTTCGTTCGTTATTTCGTATTTGAAAAGAAAATATTCGCTTAATTTAGAAATTTCTTTTTTATCCATCTCGTTGGCAGAGTTATAGCGTCAACGTAGCAGCGAGGTCACGAAACTTGGGCTCGAGGGGTAACGCATTATGGCAGTTAGAAACCTACGGAAACGAAAAATCTGGCGCCCATATTGGACCATCTATATTTATAAGATCTATATCGCGAGACGCCATCAAGATCCAGCGGGTTTCGGTGTGTGGTGCTCTTTGACCCAGGAAATTATAATACATCTGGCTGAAAGTTATGCGTCCTTCTGCTCGCGAGGCTTCTGAAATCCAACTGCGTTCATCCGGCACGTTGATTCCTTTAATTTTACGATTTGCATAATTGCCTAAGGGGAAGGGCTGTTTATTTTCCCCGGCGAAGGAACGAAAATGAGACACGTGTGCGCGCGCTCCGTTCACCGGGAAATTTAATAAGCCGTACACTGTACACAATCGAGTTACGAGCTCGGTTCGGTGAAATCGTTAAATCGCCATAGAAATCTCGCCTCCCCCCTTCCTCCTTTAGAACCAATTCTTACGAGAAAAAACATGCTAATGCGGCCGACGATTTCGAAATAATTTCGCAAAATTTCCATTTCGATAGAAGAGAGGGAAATTTAGCGTTTGATCGAAGGATTTTTTAAATGTTATCTGAGAATTGATCGCAACTGAATGAAATGCGATATCCTACCTATTATGTAACGTCTGTTTTGAATGCTTGATGAATTTTTTCTTATCGTCTTCTTCGCACACGGCGATTTCTGTTTCGACCGTTTAAAGTTCAAAGTTATGTTTCGTACGTACGAATGTAATTACCGGAGTTTGCAAGTCTGTGATACGATAGCGTTGTGAAACAAAGAGAAATCTAATTTACGAGGCTTTCCATTTCGCATGTAGTAATATCCGTCTACGCATTTGCATTGGCAAATTTCGAAACCATCGAAGAATTTATTGGAAATTTCCAGATTATGTGGTTTCAAATATTGCTTCTGTTACAGTGGCTGAGATAATGGTAAGAGCGACTTGGAAGTGAAATTAAACCGAGATCGTTCGATGTATCGTATTTGCATATAAACGTGGAAGAGGCACGAAACTTGTCGAATCTTATGCAGACGGATCGCATGTAAATTCCAATTGAACGTCTCTTAAACGCACAGCTAAATGTACCTAGACGTTGAGTCGGGATTGCAGGTAATTGAAGATGATCGATAGTTTGACGATAATAGACGACGAATGTTTACGCATTTATGCAAAATCGAAAGATACAAGATTATTATAATATTATCTAACTCTGGTTAATTTTTGGTTTGGGGTTAGGTCTGAGTTTTGGTGTTAGGTTTGATTCGATTATTATATTGCATTTACTCGGTTACGTTGAATTACGTCTGATAGACTTTGGTTGGATCGAAATTACATCGTTGTTTCGTTCTTTTCAAGCGATTCCCGCGCTATATTAGATATTTGGCTGTCGTTCGATCAATTCGGATCAATATTATAGATAATTTAGCCGGCGAAACGATCCGGTGTATCTCTCGGTATGGTATATCTTTGCTGTTTGCTCGTCCGTGAAAATATGAATTTGCATAATAAATTGCATCCGTAGCCATAGCGACGGATGCGGCAAACGGTAGCAAAGAATTCTCGATAAAAATACGATCGTGCCGATTGTCTTTGGTTGCACGGTCGTGAAAGTAAGTCCGCCTTGTCGACATTCACATATTACGATATTATCAATTCAACGCGATGCATATGGTTGTCACTCGCCCGCATCTTCTCATGGGGATGTATAATATCCGCTGGTGAATACATACATGCATGAATAGACAGATACACGTGCATTTGAATACGTTAATATACAGCCTGGCTCACAATCAGCATGGATACATAATACACATACATGGACGCAGGCACACGTGAACGCGTGGGGATCGTTGTGTTTTAGAGAAGTATGTATTCGGTCGTCCCTGTGTTTCTAGCAAATTGAATGTATAGGGTGTTTCAGAACTACAAATTTAACTGTTTACGGTCGAAAGGCAATTCCGCCTGCATGCTTTTGCTAACAACCGCCATTAGCGCAGCTTCAAATTGTGGATTTTGGAAGGTCAATATACACGGGACTCGTTTAGCTTGTTGACCTTAAATTGTTTGCGAGAAAAAGCTTTTCGCATCGTAAAGAAATGACTTTTTAAATGGGAATTACCTAGCGCGAACAGCGATCTACCTTTTATTTAGACGGAAAATCCAATTTGCCGATTCTAAAAAACCAGTTTGATTACTTATAAGTAATACTATACTACTGCTGCTACTATAGTAGCGTTCGAATTAATTATTCATCAGGTGGACAAATTTAATTCTTTCGTCAGATCCGTCAGATGTATGTTTATAAGAAGCATTCAACCTGTAAAACCCTTATTCCTGGAACTTGGGCTGAGACAACGTTCCCAAATGTTAATATCGTACTTGGCTTAACGCGCACTGTAGCGCGTCACGTGTACATTGCGCGTCACAATTTCGCGTATCGATCACATTTACATACACGTATGTAGTATCGCGTTAACCAGTATATAGCCAGTAACTGGCAAGGGTTGTCATGGTTGTCATAATGCCTGTTAGGTACGCACGCTGAGATATTTAAAAAGTGCTCTCTTACTCAGAAATAACGTTCAATATAACGTTGTACTGTACGCAATGACATTTTAATTGCAGATTCTTTAAAATACGCAGGCATGTTAAAGTACGCGATTATAATAAGCAGATAATAAGCAGATAATAAGCTGCACCTTTGGTTGTCGCTCGGTTGAAACGAAAAATAAATTCCAATTTATTCCGTTGCAAATATCGCTATAATCGTTTCAGAATAAATGATCGCGCGTGTACTTTCTTGCGAACCTAAACGATCGTAGTTGTTTGCTTATGTTTAACCGTTACTCTTTTCTCCCTTCACATTTTGTCGGGTTTGTAGACGCGTACGGCATTTAAACTCGACACGAAAAGCAATCCTATTGATTACAATGTGGCATACGAATCGAGGGGATGGCTGGTTGGTGAACGCGTACCAGAGATATTTTAATGATCCGCGTAATGATTATAGTGCGCCCGATAGACACCGACTGCATTGTTATAATGCAAATGCCGCTGTTTGTTGCTCGAATGGGAAAAGTTGTAACCGGTGTTTTTGGGATTTGTTTCGTGGTAACCGGCGTTGTCGATGTTCTCGTGAATATTATCGCGAATAACGTTGCTTTACGAAAATCTTCTATTTTTCTAAACAGCGCCACTTTTACGCCACATTCACCGCCACCGTATTCTATGAAACTTTTGTATAACCGTATGATCAGTTATCGATCAGTTTTTATTCCTTTATTCATCTATTCATACCGGTACAAGTATAATACAAAAATGTACAGATACAAGCGGAACGCAATGTATCAGACTGCTTGATTAATTTCCGAGACCAATTATGCGATACACGAGTGAAAGATTGCGGTTGACGCGGTATAACTTCTAATATCTTGCCTTAAGTTTACGGTGATCGCGTGTCCTTCCGGTTCGTCTTTAAACGCAGCCAGATGTCTATTGTAACTCAATGTTCACCCTCAACGGCAACAGCTGTTCGAGTGGCGCCGTTTCCATCGGACATTCGGTATATTTCACGGACGACACGAATTAGGAAACGGCGCAACTAACGCGGCCATCAATTACTATTAGCATTACTTATTTTTGGAAAGTCACATATGGTCGGCAGAGGATGACATCATCTCCTTTTTTCCCCGTCTCGTACGGCCGCTCGTCCTTCCTATCATTCCTGTTTTAGTTTAATACTTGCGTTCGCGACGCGCCCTTTCCACGTGCTCTCGCGATGGAATCCTAACCCGTTCTAACATCTTTCGGAAAGTGTGCGTGCGTGACCGCGCGCCTTTACACCTACCTATGTATATGTAAACGTAAGAGATCGGAAAACGTGCGAAAGCATATGATTGTCTTAAACACGTTTCTACGAGGCAAATAAACGATAGCAGTATTTGTAATTGTTTCGTCGCGGGTAATGCAAGAAAAGAAATGCGGAGGAACATCGTTATACGCGTACGGTTGTAGGACGAGAGTTCATCAAACGAAATTTGGCATTTTACTGGTTTTGCTAGTTACAAAGTACCGCAACGGCCTTGTTATGCACGCAACTGTCACTTTGTTCCCTCTTGTTTTGTAACAACGTATCGGTGACACGACACGCGGTCCGTGATTCGTTGCACTGCGGTGGCGAGCGCATTTTGCATCGCGGTAACTTGACAAGCAGCATGGTTGAATAGTCTAAATTGCATTGGCTACGCGATTCCTACTCGTTTTCAGTCTGTTCCGCAAATCCGTTCGCACGTTTACGAATATTTTTCTTTGACGTTTTATAATTCCTTTATAGACTTCCGATCATTGCCCTGTTGTATCTCGCAATTATATCTTAATAATACTACCTTTTTCTTTTTCTTTTTCTTTTTTCTTTTTTTTTCTTCTTTTACACTTACTCCCATATGTCGCAATTTGTATTACGATAAATCGTAAATCATTTTCTAGCGTTTTTCATTTAATTTCGATGGAATCCTTCAGAGATAATCTTTCGCTTCCTTCGTTAACGAAAGAAGATCTTTTGTCTTGATCTCGCATGACCTTGCCCTTAATCCCCAGTTCCACTGGAAATGACCATTCGTTCGCTATTCGATCGATAAAAGCCACTCTCTACTTGCTTTTCTACATTCGAGTCGATTGCGCTTCGATCGCGATATTCTATATCAGATTACATCTTAATTGAATTAAATAGACTCGAGGAAGTTAGCTAATTGCATTATCGTGCGCCGGCAAATGTATTCATAAGTCTATTAATATCTTACGGGACGAGAATCCAATTTATCACGCATTTCAGAACTTAATCTTCCCAAGTAATAATCGATCGTAAGCACCAAAGTGCTGGATCCAACAACGAAATGGATTCACAAATGTTATTGAATTATTCTCTGCATGTTCGATATTACGATCATCTTCGTTTAATCTCCATGACCATGTTGATCTCGACTTATTCGATCCTTGTAAATGACAACCTATGCGTCGTGCATAATTCCCAGGAAACATCGGAAGCGCGGATGTATAGCAACACACGAGATAACACGTATCCCGAGGCAAAGCACGCTTATTATTTATATAACAAAACATTACTATGATACTGGAAAGTCGAACACGTTCTACACCCCGTAGCCTCGCCCGAGCCCTCTATCCCTCTCCATTGACGAATGCTTACCCTTCTCGGATGTTCGTTGCTGGCAGCCAAGCCCTGCTAACCCAGGGTCGCAACCCTGACGTGTTCGGCGCTCGGTGATGAACTCCAGACCCAGGGTTACCTTATTTACACTCACCCGTATCGTTGGTTTGGCTCACCCTCTGTCGCACGCGGCCATGTCACTTGGCTTTTTCACGACACTTCGACACGAGCCACTCGAGCGCTGTCCGAAGCGCTCGCCACTCACATTCCGTGACACTCGAAGCCTTCCGACATTTACCTTTTCCTTACCTCGAGATCTTTCAAAGGCGCTTTTAATGTTCCATATATGTATTCACTCGAGTAGTAAATACGAAGAATCTCTTTGAAAAGAATTTATTTCGGATAGCTGATACCTTACCGTCTCGCTTCTTGTTCCTCTCGTTGGCCAATTAAAATATAAAGATTATTATAAGCTAATCTTCTCTAATAATTCCGCAAAACTTGCTTGCTTCGTTCGCTCGTTTTATAATCTACTAATGGACGCAATTGGTATCGCGGATGTAATTTAACGATATTAGTAATAACGAGTCGTACGTTTAGTTACGAGACATGGGACCAACTAGTCGGCAGGGATGGATCGAACGATGAGTCAAAGCGTAAGAGAGAATCAAGAGGGTAGCAAGACGGAAGCGAGATTGCCTTTAATCCACCTAGATTTAATACAAGCGACAAATTTTGTCGGAGAATTAATTGAGCGCCGGCGCGCCGGCGCAGCGGGATTGGCGGCGAGCAGATTATTGTATACCGCTTTAACGAGCCAGGATTTGACGTAATGTTTCCTGGAGCAACCCCTTAGCCGGGGCTGCGCAGTCATCGTCGACATTCACGACCGTTCGATTCACCATTGTCTCGTCGAATAGAGTTCCGTCTAATTGCTGGATTAAAATTAACATCGCGCAACTCGAACTGACCAACTCTGCTCTCGGTATTCGGCATTTAGTATGTATTCGCCGATTTCCTTACCGGCATTTCGATCGGACTATTATTACTCGCAGAAAGTTTCATTCGCAAATATCCGTACCGCAAATATTGAAAAAATCGTTGCTTCGGGAAAATTGACGGTCGATGTGGCGATATCTTTCTACTCTAATTATCAAGCTTCTTACAAACGTTTATTAAAACACTGAATTCTAGCTAATTGGATCGATTATAAGTAATAATTTTTCACTCTTTATTTTATTTTATTTTATTTTATTTTATTTTATTTTATTCTATTTTATTTTATTTTATTTTATTTTATTTTGTTTTATTCTATTTTATTTTATTTTATTTTATTTTATCAATGATTTGTACGAGTTTCGACCAGAGTAGCTTGCAAAATCTCGTTTATTTTCACGTTGTTAGTTACTTTTTTTTTTTTTTTTATAGAAAATTGTGTTCGATAAGGGATTAATGAAAAACGAAATACAGGAAAACGATTTGAACGGTCGATCATCTTCGCGATGAATCCTCGGAAGGTCGAGGAGCCGCGATAGGTCGCGGTAGAAGGTATCGCGCCGACAGTGATAATTGAATCCAATCTTCCGTAAAATGGGGTGACGGCGATATTTTTGAATCGAATAAAGGGAGAATCGTTAGAGACGGGTCGGAGTTGCGAGGGCGGTGAAAGAGAACGACGGCGGTTGCGTATAATGGCCGACGATAATCCTGTCGCGCGGATTAATTCGCAAATATTTCAATCTCGCGACATAAAGGGATGTAAATTACATTTTTGGTCGAACGCCCCCGAAGGGTGCACTGTACAACAGTTTCAAACCTGGTTGGTGGAGGGAGAAGAGAGGGAATGAGAGAGAGAGAGAGAGAAAGAGAGATAGTGTCCAGGATAGTGGGAGATGGGGTGCGGCCGGGGGAGGGTGACGATACTCTCGTCGAGTGCGAGAACCGGGATAATCGTTTTATTAACCAAATAAAATCGATGATTGAATGAGGATAATCGCGTTCATGGACCCTCCCTTCCGTTTCGAGCCCCGGGAGAATTCGCCTTATTGACACAGATGTCACCATCGGATCGTTTTATCGTAGTTAACGAGTGCAAGGTTTTTTCGGATCCAATTTTTTGTTTCGTGCCGCGTACCACCTACCCCCGGCCCTTTCGAGCCTGTCAATTTCCAAGAGATGGAAATTGCAAACTCGCTCACTCCCTACTTGTCGAATTCTGGGCATGTAGCTTCGGGCATGTTTCTCTTTTAAATTTGATCCATTATATTATACGTACCACCGATTCTCGCACATTCTCAGCATTTTTCACGAGGCGCGGCAACGTGATTTCGTTTCCTCTTTCAACTGTCTATCTAATCGATTTTCCTTCGATCTAGACTCTACCAGCTAATAATCGTTGCAAGTAAGTTGGCTAATGTCCATTTCATAGAGAGGCTAGTGATATTTGACAGAAAGATACAAGATTCAGCGATAAACGAGCAAAATGAGTGGAAACGGCGTAATAAGCGTGATTCGAAATCCCATTATCGAGGGAAACGCGACTATATCTTGAGTGGCATTTACTCGGCGACTTTATCTCGCTTTCGTACGGAGTAAATACACGCATCTCTCTGTACCACGTTACTCGTTTCTCTGCACGTGGAAACGTACGTTCCCGTCGGTTTTCGTGATTTACGATATCTTCGTAGCGTAGGTAACGATCGATACGTCTTTCACGGATGTCGTTAACGTTTCCTGAGAGAGCAGACCCGTAAAGCCGGCCCACGACGAGTCGACAATGAGAACGAGACTTATTGATCTATGACGTGCACGCGTCGCAGCCGGACCAGCTGAAACGACGGAACTCGGGGCTGACTTTCACAAATTTTCGGAAAAGCTTTACACGGATCAAGAGCTTCCTGCTTGCTCTCTCCCTTCTCCACCTACGCTGGATAAATATGCGCCGCTTTTAGAATCGAACGCTCAACATCGTACGCGGTAAGCTTTCCGCATTAATGTTTCAGTGTTACGGAAAGTTTTCGTTACATCGAAAGATTGAAATTGTACGGTTATATTCGATATAGAACTTGGTACACTCGTTTTTTAAAAGTAATCCTTTCCCAAGCTACGATACGCGCACTTTGTCAACATTACCTAGCAACTTTTATACATTTCTATCTGGACTTAATTCTTTGCCGTAAACGTGGCGAAATATTTTGACTTTTTAGCATTAGAATCACATTACTGTCTTTCGCCAGTTGACGTTTTTGATCGCTGTCGAAAACCTACACCGTGATAATTTCAATAACGTTAGACAGATACGCAGACTTGCAGGCGAATAATTTATTTGTAACTTGGTTGAATTTCGTCAAGTTGTATTCTTTTATCAAGTCGTTCGTTTCTCGATCTATCATGTGAGAAGATATATAACCAAAGTGACAAGCCACCCGCTCGATTATAACTCGAAGCAGCACTAACGTCAAATATAGTTCGATAATAGCGGTGTTATTTGCGAGTCGCGTGCGCTTGTATATATAAAAGTTGAATGGGGTGGAGTTATTAGAGTATAGAAAAGGGCGCGAACGTCGAGGGTTGCACGTGATCTAGTAGCCCTTGTGTTTTGACAGCGCGACGACAGGAAGCTTCCTGCCTCCGCACGGAAACAGCGATTTCCGAAAAGATTTATCGCGATGCCACGCAACCAACGGATCATAGGGCATGATAATTTCATTGTTCTTGAACTTGTACCTTCTTTTACGATCAGCCAATTTCCATTCGGCCAAACTCCATTTGTATTATTTCGCATAACGTTATTATTTCACATAAGGTTACTTAATCGTTTAAAATTGTGCCGGTGTGGTTACGAAAGTAACCTAATCGTTAGACTTCGAGGATAATTCGAAGCTACGTTGGTCGTGTACCCATATGGAAAAATTTGTTTCCCGTTAAATTTGTATCCGCGCCGATAAATCGACGGATCGAAATGTCTATACGTAACGCGTTGATCGATCGCGTTCAGTTAGGAACGAAGTTGAGTGAAAAGTTGAAATCTACCGGTATTTAATCTTTCTTTAGCGTATAATAATCTGAAACGATTCGATGCGAACGTATTAGAACAATCGTTCGATCTATCTCTGGGTGCTTACTACGAGAATTCGTGTATTTTTTTCTCAATGCGTACGATAAAAGATAAAAGCTTCAACGATCCAGCTCGCCGTTATTCAATAATATCCACGATGTTATCTCTCGTCGTTACATCATCGACGAACGTCTTAATCTGATCACGACTCTTCTATCTCTTTTCAAAGAATTATTACATAAATTGTACGATGACTTTTTCAAAGAAGAGATAAAAGGTTGACAAGCTTACATAACGACTAAGGATTCCGTGGATGAGAACGGATAATTAGACGCTGTAACGCGACAACGCGACACGCCGTAATAATCGTTAGATGTAACCTTATACCTGGAAAAACTTAATAACAGGGTGGTTGGCGAATGCTTGCGGCTATGGATCAATAAAATACGCCATCCTGGTTGAAAGTTATATTGTGTAGCGGAGGAAGCAAAAGGAACGACGATGCTGGTTACTTTCTTGTAGAAAGCAAAGTGTGATACTATCGGGTATTAAAGGAGATTTATATCGCACGTTTTTATCGCGATAGACCTTTGAAAATCTTGTCCATGCAAGTAGTTTCGGTCTAAAGATTATTAAAGAATTCTTAGACATATCTATTTTTAAGTCTGGCTTAAGTTTCTTTGTTTAGTGAGAAACGCTCGTGATCAAATTCTGATATTTAGTTTTCAAATCTAACGTACGTAAAATAGTTAGTACTTTGATCTTCTCAAATGTAATCTTAACTTTTATGTCTCGTACGTAATATCGCTTGATTTGGAGGGCGCGTGTAATTTGTTCTACCAATGATGGTCGCTATCGCCTTTAATCACAACACGATTACCCTTCCTCTTATTTTTATCCTCCGACGCCGGAAAACTGAACAGAGCGATATTTTAATGGCCGTTATGGGACTACCTATTAATAGATGACTCTGCGGTGTCTAGAAATGCGATGTTTACGCGGTCGATGCATTAGGCGACGTTAACTAACTGTCATATACCGATCTAAGTAGAATATATCATCACGTTTACACCGATTCTATGATGTTTGAAGCAAAGAAAGGACAAATTTCCCTGTATGATAAACGCTACGATCTTTCGAAGCAAAGAAGAAGAAGAAAAAGGAGAAGAAGAAGAAGTAATAGAATAGAACGAAATGATAGGTACATGCTCGAATTCGTTGCAACAACAACAACATCGTAGAACACGTCGCACATAGAACGAATCATAAAACAGAAAACCTGAATGTCCATGGGTTCTAAAGTTGTAAAGATCTTTGAAGGCAAAAACAAAGTACGGAAAAGAATAAGAAATAATAGAATAAGAAAAATGTTCGAACGTGCGGTTTTGTTTTAATCGATACTGCTATTAATTCCACCACCATTTATTAATTACTAAGGATTACTAATCGCGGTGATGGCGCGATTTCCCTATAGCTGTGTAGTTTTTCGAACTCGGTCAGGATCTTGGCTGGCGCGCAACACTCGCCATAAGTTAACCGGCCGTTGTAGGTGGAGGATATCAATTCCCGTGGTAGTAGAACCCGCCGATATTGCCGACCACCATAAAACGATTATTGTCGCGGAATGTATACGGTTATGGCGGCGTTATAACCTCCCGAGACTTGCAACGTGCCTCGCCGATGGACACTGGCCCAGGGCTTAACTTTACACCCGGCACTTTACACATTGTGCGCCCGGCCTGCGACGTTTATTACGACAACTTGTACAAGCGGGCCCGATTTATCGTTATTTATAACGAGCCAGCCTCGTGAAATTAATATTTACACGGACGCGGGGCGGCGCGAAGCGCCGATGCGTCCACGGCCAAGGTGAATTTTATTTACGTCAGAGTTGCAAACGCAGTGCAATTAAACGGCCATCGACAATGTTGATTTCGAGAAACTGTGAATGGAAGGTGCACGCACCACGTGTTTCTCCAATACTCGCCTTTACATATCCGCCATGATCGTCGCCTCCGATTATGCATTTGGAATAACGTTCGTACGATAGTCTCGAGAAACGCGGAAAGATGTGGTGGGACTTTTTCGCAGTTTAGTAATAAACGTGAGAATTTCAAAGGGCGTATATATGTCTTTATAATCTTTCGAACAATTGTTCGATATTTTAATGTAATAATTTTACAACTTGACTCGTTCTTTATTTGCAACCTCTCGATTAATCGTCCCTCGCCAACGATACAAAATAAAAAAGAAAATATATAACTCTTGAAGCGTAATATGCCATCAAACAGTAGGATTTCTATTTTATTAAAATTTCAAAATAGTTAAGTTTATCGGATTTTCCAATTTTCTAACGTACAAGTTGACCGTAAAATAAGGTAAAGCGCGGTTCCTCCATTGTTCGTTATTAAGCCATTAAACTATGGAATCGGTGTTTCCATGGACCGAAATTCCTGGATTCTTTCCAATTTCCCTTCCGCGCCACCATCGAAAGCCGTCTCCGATTCGGCTACAATTTCACCAGAGATCCCGACATTGATCCTATCGACAATTAGGTTTGCGCCTAGGTTCGCCGTAATCTTCGCAAAGGGTATCGCAATTCCATTGATCCGATAGTGGCTGCAACGATCCGCGTGCGCGCATCGAAGATGAGCAGGGTAATAAGATGCGAGCGAATGCAATCTTGAAACTAGTCCCGGTGCGGCACGACGCGAAAACGGAGGAATACGCGAGGTGTTTCGATCGCGCGCTACCTAACCCCCTGCCCTGCTCATCGCGTACCTACAACCCGAAGTAAAAGATTCTTTGGAGATTTACGAGCCGGGACATTTACGGGCGCGTAAAATTTGAATCGCTCGAACTCGCCTCTTCCACGTCGAACGGACTTGTTTTGTAAAGCGAACGTGGATTTTTGCTAGACCGCTGTTCGGTGTTTGACGAGAGATCGATTATATACGGATTCGCAAAGTATATCTTTCGAAGGAAGAAAGAAAAAGATGTCCACGATGATCCACAATGTCCAACGATGATCGATGTATAATAGCGCGTTTATCGAAACAAATGAGAAACTTATTGTTGAAACGTAGAAAGAGATTATTATCGTTATTTCTCACGATACTCGAACAATCGGCGAATCTTTCCTCTATACATATTTTTATAAGATATTTCATGTTTCTTCTTCTTGGTAACGTGTATCGGCAAAGTTTCGATCAACGAATAACGTGTGCCCGTTTTCATTGCAACAGTAACGAACGATCTCAAGCAGCGTCTAGTATATCCGTTCTCGTGACTCGAAGGCCAAGTTGCACCGCGTTTCTTCAACCTCGCGTTTTCTCGTCTCTCGTAAATCGAATCAGCCGCGATAGCGTTATTGATCGGCAAAGTGAAATGTTTCGGAATTCCTAGGCTCGACAATTTATTAGATTTAATAAAATCAAACGAGTTAGGCCGATATATATGCGTATTCCCGGGTTGGGTGGGCGGAAGATCCGACGAGCGGAAAATATGGTGGCCATTAACGAGATTGCCTGTACCGCGTCTTCGTGGATCGCAACTCGAATCATATGCTTGGTGAACAATAACCGTACCGATTATAATAACCATTTCCTTCCTTGCCACGCCACGGATCAATACATCGTCTATGAAGGTCGTAAAGTTGGAAATTTCAAACGTGAGTTACCGGGAAATGGCAAAGTTGACGATTCCGAAGATCTTCTCCAATCTCAAGGCGAGGTTAGTTTAACGGAAAAATATATCTCGCGTGTTTAATTATTGAAAAAGAGTAGGCATTATCAGTATTTTTTGAAAAATTCATCTCGCAAGAGGCGAATGTCCTGTTTACCTGACACAGAGTATGTCGCGTAAAAATTCTTTTACGTTGTATGATTATACATATATACGTACGTATGTATCCAGCTGTCGCAGTTTTGAAACGCGTTGTCAGCAATGTCAGGAAGAATTCCTTCGTTTCCCTCGCTTCCCTTTACGTCGTTTTCGTCCACGTCGGTTTCGAAGCTTCGTACATAGAAGAACCAAGTATGCGTAAACGTCAACTACGCTTCAAGCTCCTTTGTACGAAGTGGTGTTAGCGTTACTATTATCGACGATTAAAAGAGTATAATCTTGAATATGAAAATCTTGACGTGAAAAACACGTCATTTTGATCGCGTCATTTTCAGTTGATACAAATACCGTTCGGACAATACTCGATTCAGCTCAATTGCCCACGTACACATACATAAATATAACGGTTCAGGTCCCGTTCAGATAGATGGATTCGATCGACAGGAGTTTCATCGATCGAGGATCGGTTAAAATTTCCTTCGAATAAACCAAGTTCGTAGGATCGGATTTGTATGGTAGTTGTTGGATGCCTTCGACATCGACCTTCAAAATCATCGGGAACAGGGACGGGACCTCGTCATCGGACGGGCGGGAAAAAACGACAGCAGCGATTCACCCTCTCCGCGATTCCAGTCAATCGTAATCATTGAAACCGGATTGCGAGCCAGCCCTTCTCTCTGCCCCCGGCGGCGCGGCGTGCCGCTCGCCTGCCGTAATTATTATTCCGCCCCTATATTGCGCGAGGAGATGCACGGCCGAGCAAACGTAACGTAACGTACCGAAACGGGGACGAGGCGAAACGAAACGGAACGAAACGAGCGACAGCACAGCTCGTACCTATCCGCCCTCCCCTCCCCTCCTTCCCCCATATACCGAAACGTCCTGGCTCGCATTCCCCCTGGAAAGCCCACCCCCGCGAAGCCCGTGCCCTCCCGGATGGCAATCAATAACTTTGAAACGGCAGCGACGTTTCGGGGAAAAAACAAATTCAGCAGGTTGCTTGATTGGAAAAAACCGTCCCCTGCCGTGCCGCGCCGCCCCCTCCACCCTTTCCCTATCAACTCCGACTCCCCTCCCTTTCTCCCGCCTTTTCTCTTTTCCTCTCTGTTTTTCTCTCGCACTTTCACTCCGCTTGCTAGCCGCGGCAACCTCTCGCACGCGTCGACACGACAACCAGCCCCCGGCCCCGGTTTTCAACCGCCGTCGCGTCGCGACGCCTCTCTCACCTTCGACTCTGAAAAAATCGACCATGTTCCGCGGCCCAGGCGTTACGTACTTTCAATCGTTTCTGCCTTTTATTTCCAATTGCAGCTATTCTAGCTGCTTGCTCCGTCTGCTTCTTCTCGTCCACCTTCTTCCGGTACGTTTATCCAGCCTCTCGCGAGCCGAACGAATGCGAAGGTACGACCAGAGTCCACAGACGTATGACGCGTTCGCTATGACCGTGCATACGATTATAGTTTTGTCTTTGTTTCGTAAGATTTCGTTTTCTTTAGAAACTACCATTTTTTTCTTCTTTTTTTTTCGGAATGTAAGAAGAAAATAAACGTTTGCAAAAAGGTTTCTTTTTTGTTTTTTAATTTGGAATGCTTTCTACGCATTGGATAAGGATTCTGGTAGGTGGGTAAGAGGAGTAGAAAATGAACTCTCCTCGACAGATAGGTTCGCTGCTTTGTACGATTGAAACGCTCTTAAATATACCGATATTTAAATGGATGTAAAGGTTATAAGCGTTGAAGCGATCTTAGTTTTAGATAAGGAAGTATAAGACCAGAGAAATTAACTCATAGATGGATAAAAAGATACTTGAAATAGGTATATACACGCATGGAAATATAATGAAACGTAGAAAAACGTTGCTTCGTATGCAAGACGAGTCTTCGATATTTACTTGCAAGTTGGTTCTTCCTTCACGTCAAATTATGCAGTGCGTTCGATGGTATTGCATAGGTGTTTATTATGCATCATGAGTTGATCACTGAACAAGCAGTTAACGCACAGCTGCAGAACGAGCAACTGTAATTTTACCGCAGGTTTTACCCAAGAAAAAAGAAACGTCCATACCACCGAATACCATGGTCTTTCGTTTAAATAAAACAATCCTTAAACACGCGTATACATTTATAAAATAAACGTAAAGGAAATAACCTCAAGTTTATATTACACGCGATACATACGTAACTGCTACACGTTAATAATAATAATATAATATAGTGGCTTGGTCACTGCACGTGCGATATAATGGTAAATATTTAAGCGGCGTAAGTATTTCGACGTGCATTTTCAACCAAGGATGAAGAAACGGATCGATCAAGCAGAGAATTGAAGTTAACAAAGTGACGCGGTTACACCTTTCAGGCGTATAGATACGAAAAAGTGTATAAAATAAATTTCGGTATACGCTTCGTTTAAGTTTCAGCTGCAACATTCTGTCTTGCCCATCCATGATCTAGTCTATCCTGTATAATAGTCGGTGTATAATATTGTTCTGCTTTTTCGCTAAATAGAAACCTAAAGCTGTATCAAAAAGAAACCACGGGATCGTGATTTTCCAGGGAGACGAATTTAGTCGGAACAAGCAACAGCGTATCGGCCGCGTGTTTTAGCGATGGTTTTCGATCGCGTCTCGCTTTCCTCGTCCCGAAGGTGAGACGGTTTTTGCGAGGCCTGAGCAAGGAAACAATTGAAAATTACCGGCAGTCGGTTTGCATCCGTAATGAGAACGGGCTCCCCCATAAGGAGGCGGTCGTTAACGACCAGCGGCCGTATGAGGTAGACGAAGCGGCCGCGGTCTATAAATTTATTGCGGCTCCGCCATTTTTGTCAGCGTCATTTATACGAGTCGTAACGAGATTCGCCTTTTTAACTCGTTAAAGCCCCGACGATGCGGCGACAATTCTATTGCAAAACGAGCCACTCGTGCCAGCTCGACTCGACGGCCGCAAGACGAACTGACTACTCTTCTTCGTTCCTCGTCCGCTGTCGCTTGTGCCGCGTACGATTCCGAAACGTTTCGACTCACGTTCCAAATAAAATCGTACAATCTGCGCCACGGTCGAACCACGCAGCCAATTTGTTCCCAAGCTCTCCTCTCCTCTCCTCTCCTCTCCTCTTCTCTCCTCTCGTCACGTCACGTTCAAATGGACGAAGGAAAGTCGTCGATCGACTCGTGTTCTTTCCTCGTTCTAGTCGTTTTTGCCTCGCTAGGGATTTTAATCTCGTTGGTAAATAAACACTTGCCAGTACATTCTCGTGTTGGATGATCTTGTGCAACGAAATATTGCATCTTGAGGAATCATTTTACGATCACGTTAAAATGGTACATTTTAAAAGACACGAATCTGGTAGATAAGGATCGATAGGGTGGTAGAAACGCTCGTAGATTATATACAATAGATAATATGGTTTATATATACACGAGATTTTCCGATGAATCAGATATACGATTAAATTATGAATTATAAGATAAAATAGAAAGTTAATTGGTGTTAATAAGTTCGTCATACTTAAAGTAGCTATAGAGAAAGAATACTGCCGATAATTGATCACCGGTGGGTGTAAAGATTCGAAACGTTAAAGTTCTAAAATTCAAGAATATTCGCCAAGCGAAAAGTATAAAACACGGGAGGACGTTATTGATTAAATCGTGGCGTGAAACGGCATGGAGAAACAATTCCTGCATCGACGGAATAATTAGTCTCATACACATTTTTCCTTGCATTACGGCTTAATGCTATTAACGCGATAAGAATCCTTTTTACAAGCGATAAATCAATCGTTTGCCGGCGCGGCGGCCGATGAAAGCTACGCCGGCATTTCAGAACCGTAGCGCGTAGGTCGGGTGGTTAGCGCATCGTAAATTAATTCGTGTCAATTAAAAGACTATTAATGGGCCAAGTTCCGTTCATCGGAACGTTGACCGAGACCCAAAGAATTTTCTAGAATTCAATATCTCGATGCCTTTATTTTCCTTTCGTCTCTGCTTCGTCTCTTTTTCGTGTTTTCTCCGTTATTTTCAGGTAACCACTTACTTTCGATATTCTTTGTTTCTCGTGACAAGATTCCTGTATTTTCACTTGTACGTTCGAGAAGGATGCGGAATGCGTGATTCGATATTAAGGTTTCATAATCAGGTATCTGTGGCTCGTGTGTACAGGTAGTAGCATCGCGAGTTTTTCTTTTCTTTTTTTTATTTTTGTACAAAAGATATTATTAGTAACGTTAAACGACAAAATGATATTATTCGTCTGGTTCAAGTACGTATTATTATTTCATTCTCGCTAATTCTTTCTAATTTGGTAAAGTTATTTTTAAAAATTCTTCACCTTTCATTCCCCAAATTTGGCGATAATTAATTCAAACGCTTTTCTATTTCCGTGATTATTCTATTTTGCCTGCTGCTTTCCTTCGATTAAAATACAGTTTCTGTCAACCAGGTGCTTCATCGTTCGCATCGATTTTTAGTTTTCGCGTGTTTCGCTCGGAACTTTTACCAATCGAAATCGATTATATTTACATTTACCATATATTTTTATCGCTGTTTTTAACTTTGACTCGTTTTTGCTTAGTTTTAATTAAACAAATCTTTATCTTGTTTCAGTTGGAGCACGTGCAAAGGGTGATGTAAAATGTAAAACGCGCGTGTTAAGTGTCAGCGAGTTTTTGTAAAAACAATTGGAAAAACTAAATAAATTCATTAAAAAAATAAAGGTTCCGCGGGTACTCTGTGCTATCGTTTTTCATCAGCAAATTTTTTGTACTCTTGTTTAAACGAAATTAACACAGCTGAAAAACGTGACACGCTTAAAAGCGAATAGTTAAACGAATAGGAAAAAAGAGTAGGAAGAGGGACACACTTCAAAGAGCGGAGAAGATTATTCTGCGTCACGTGGGCCAAATGTTTTATAGTATTATGCACGGTATCTTTATTTAGAATTTCTATGTCGTTATTTGGACAGCAAAAATGTCTGTCTGTCCATAAAATTCCTGAATAACGGTCAATAATAATGGTTAAACGTGGCAACGAACTAAGGTATTGACAAGGCAGGAAAATTGTTTTCAAACAGGAATTTTAAGAAAGAACGCACCAATAATGGATGGATGGTGCGGGCTAAAGAAATTGTTCGTGCACTCTTTAACCGTAATCGCGATAATGTCGCGTTCGCGTAATGCTCGCTCCTTAATTGGTTAAAGCCAAGTTCGAGGCAAAGTATCGAAAAGATTTCAATTTTTTAAATCACGAATTTGAATGCGCTAAAAGTAAAAAGATAGTTTGGTCCGGCTAACGGTTGAAACCGGGATGGAACGGCCGCGCCGCCGCGATACCGAACGCGGCAGCGAAGACAAGTACACATTCCTGCCGCGTTACATCGCGACGTAATATACAGTCCGTCGGCTTTCCCGAACGACAAAGGCTCACAGGGACGACTGACAAAGGTGCACACGGCACACGGCACACGGCACACGGCACACGGTAGGCCGGCATATTAGGACGGTATGCGGCGTCCCCCTCCACCCCCTCGTATATAATAATGCGACCGCGAGGGCCAACAGCCGAGCCCAGGCCCCTTCGCTTCGGTGCTTGCGTCACCGGATGTCATCACTGGGACCCTGCGCTGATTTACATCGCACGACTACTAGGAATCCTTGCCCGCAACCGGCGA
Organism: Bombus affinis; assembly: GCF_024516045.1. Classification (NCBI taxonomy): domain Eukaryota; kingdom Metazoa; phylum Arthropoda; class Insecta; order Hymenoptera; family Apidae; genus Bombus; species Bombus affinis. The sequence goes on along the minus strand of NC_066352.1, from coordinate 15,590,346 downwards.
TCCTTCGCGCATAAAATATGCGCCCGTCATATCGTTATGCTCCTGCCAAGACATAACTGCGGGGGACCGACAAAGGACCCGTGTCCCCGCTACATCCGTCCTCTATCGACGATTCTGCTTTCTGAGCGACAACTTTCCGAGGGAAATTTCAATTTATACGCTGAATCACGTACTTGCGTACGCAGTTACGGTAAAGATGGTGGTTCTCGCTGTTGGCAAAAGTCGTATCGATGAAAAGATGATCAAGTCGGACCGACGTATGCTCGGGACAATTGGCAAAACGATTTTACTTTACCATACTGGATGCAGAAACATCGGATGCTGGAAGAACCGCCTTCGTACCGCGTCCTGGGTGTCCCGATGCAGAGGTGTCCCGGTCGGATTGAAAGTGCACGCGGACAGAGATAAATCGTTTCATCGATGGATATCAAAGAACCGGGATACCGGGATACCGGGTCCAACCAGCTCTCTCGCTGCAGGCACACCGTGGCCGTACAGAGAGCCATTTGTGCGTTAAATCGAAACGCTCTGTGGAATAACGCGCAGGATCTCGCTCGCGACAAAGGATATTACTGTTGTTGCCAGAGTGTTTTCTCGTTCGTGGTGTCGGTGGTGGCACGGTGTCGCGGACTGGTTCCAACCTTTTTCTTGTGTCTCGTCGATCCGTTGTACTCTGATCGGATTTGGAAATGTTTACCGAACGAATTGCTGCTGCCGGTGATGGGTTGCAGTTTGTTCAGAACGCAGAGGAAGATCGTAGTAAAAGGAAATTGCTGGGGTGAGAGGTATCGACAGAGGCATGATGTGGCGATTTTTTTCGATGTGGCAGCGTTTCTGCCTCTACCGAACGATATAATTCCGATGTAGGTACTTTACAGTCAGGTACTTTACAGTTTCGTTAAATCGATTCTATCTTTACGATGAAAACAATCTGTATACCAATATCGATAGAATTAATCGATTTGCGTTATGGAGAAAACTTAATAACGGATTTCGATAGAGATAGGAGACGAAGAAAACGATTCGAAACTTTTATCCCGTCCAGTGCATAGCCGGCGTATCTCCGAAGCGTTATTTCTATCGATGCTAAATTGGACGAAATTGTTATCGAATAAAATCCAATTTTGCCGATTAATCTGGTTGGCGAGGAACGATTCGCCAGTTCGCTACAGGCAATCAATATGGCGTACCTAAGAGTTCGGAGAGGTTCGAGGTAGCGGCAGTGTAGGTGTTCGCGCTGCATCAGTGGCCGACCTTCGTGGCGTGACGTCGCTGGCATGGCCGTTTTTGCGGGGTCGGGTCCGAGACTCGCCATAATACGATTATAATATGACAACGCGCTTTTAATTCCCGGCATGCCTCTTCCCGTCCTATTCATACGGCCGCGATACGTTTATAGTCTGGTTTGCGCCGGTTGGGCTGGCCGCATCGGTTGCTGCCACTAACAGGTGTCTCCGATATGGCATGTTGTTCCTCGTGCCAACCCCAGCACCCCGCGTCGCGCAACGCCATAACCAGCTCTCACACCGGGGACGACTTTTACGTACCCCCTTTGCTCGCCTTCGCCAATCAAAGAACCAACTGGCCAAATTCTGCCGTCGCCGTTCGTGGAAATCGATCGAACTCTGCCAGCTCTGTTTATCCGCTGCTGAGGGCTGTTTCGCATGTATCGTCGTATCGTAGGCTTTTAGGCTTTGCGAACCTATATTTATAGAGCGTACAGCGAGCTTTTGACAGCGGTTTTATCAAGATCGAGTATGCTTTTCAACTATCAAGATCGCCCGTCTTTCTACGCATTTCTGTCGTTTTTAGTCGCTTCTAGAAAATAAGTAGAAGCCGTCGGATATTTGGATGGTTAGAAAATAAAGGACGCGTTTGATACTATATTTTGCTCGTCGCTCGTTCGTTTTCGTCCTGGAAAATGCCATCTCGAAAATGTTACGAGCTTTCCAAATCTGCATTACCGACGAAGCAACTCGTCATCAATCTTGAACGCTATTCGTCGCATCGTCGATTTCTCCGACACTCTGTTTTCAGTTTGCCCGGTGCTCCGAAGAGCTCGTGTTGCTCTTTTGTAAGTGGTCCCGAAAGGGTTGAAGCGATTCGGTTCATTGTCGGTCGGATCGTCGATAACAGGCCGCTCGGCCGGATTCCGTGGTCGAGAAATATCTGGATCCGGGTATAAAGGACAGGTGGCAAGCCCGTGGAAGACAGTCGCGTAGCTCTAACCGAGAGCCGTGCAGGAGAAAGACGCATATCGGGAGGACGGATGACAGTCTGGAGGGCTGCAGATAGATAATGAGGCTGACAGGGAAGAGGGGATCGGGCCGGGATGAGAAAAGGGAACACGATCGCGAGGATGGATTCCTAACCCGAGCATCGGCAGCATCAGCCAGGGGCCTAGACGTCCTGCTCGAGTGCAAAGTGTAACAAATCCAGCTTTCACCCGGGCCAGACAGGCAGACAATTTATGTGACGCATGTTTCGTTTGGTTCGAAGGCCGATCCCCGATGCTGCGACAACGAGAAGTCACTCTGGCTGTCTGCCTCTCTGCGCGAGCCTATTCCCTGGCTCTCCGATGCTTGATTCCACGCCACGGTGAAATCCCACGCGGTAAACCGTGATGGGTGTCCTGCCTCCAGCCATATCCTTGCCCCGTCCCTCTCGGGCACACACCGATGCTCGCGTGTTCCAACCTGTACGCGGATCATTCAACGATCCTTGGATCGTTAGCGGTCGCCAGAATTTTTCCATCCGTTCGATCCCTTCCCTCTCAATTATCGCCGTCCGATTGCGACACAAGCATTGCGCCCCTCATCTATATCGATATCTATATCGAATAACGAATATCGCCACACCATATCTCCCTTATTCCCATCGAGGTTCACTAGCCTTGACATTATTCACGGTTTCTTCGGATTTCTTCCGATACTCTTGCTTATTATCGCCTTTCCTCTTTGTTCGCGAGGGCAAAATATTGCCCTCTAAATAAAATATTCGAACGATTCGGATATCTTATTCGGTTAGATATATGTACGTGTTACTCTAACGCGGTTATGCTGGTTGGTTCGTTTAAATAAGCGAGACGTTTAAATGAGAAACGAGTTTATCGTTTAAGCGTGAAACGAACTGTGAAATTTTCTATTTCGTTCGATATTTCGTGTATATTTCGTGTTTGGTTGTAACGTATTTGCCAAGAATTTGGTAGAATTTAAAGACATAAGTGTAATGTTAATAGCGACAAAAGCTGGAAGATGAGAGCATTTATGTGAATTTGTGTAAATTTTATTATTACTATACTATTATTATTATTATTATTATTATTATCGTTATTATTATTATTATTATATATTACTATAATAATAATATATATAGTTAGGTATGAGGCCGTCGAAAGAACGAGTGGATCGTGTGTACATATAGGTACGAAAGGATCGTTCGCGTATGACGTATACAGCAGAACGCTAATTCGATCTCGAGAAGGCAGCACGAAGGTCGGATCGCGTCAAAGCAGAAACGACGTGCCGCGTGTAGGGAACCGGCCGTTTGTCAACAGGGTGCAGCTCTGGAACAGGTTTTCACGGCACAGTAATGGCGTCTTCGCCCTGTTAATTGGTATTTATTATAATTGGTGCTCATACTTGGTCACGGCGCGGCGCGAGATAAGCCGGTCCGGCGGATAGACGGCGACGAAGCCATCGGTTTTTGGGTACAGCCTCTGGCTGATGATAATTCCATAACGAGTTAGGGATGTCCCCCATTAACATGGTAAATGCGTGGCCCGTGAAAGTGACGCCAGTTCGTGGGAATCCTTAAGGGGGACCAGGAATGAGATCTCAGGACGATCCTTCACGCCCAGGTAGGTGCCAATCTCTGGGGGGTGGCCCTTTTGGAAGCCGAAACGTGCCGAGGAAAGGCGTGATTTGACGTCTCGATGCGAGCTGCCATAATTCAACCGGCTGACCCACCTGGAACGCCGGATGTGGATTAACATTAACCCGACCACCTTCCATCTTCGACGCTATTATCTCTTTTTCGGGGAGAGTGCGGGGTAACGAGCAAACGGGTACGGTTGCCTAAGAATTTCTTTTCCGTTGGCGTTTAAAGAGCAAGCAGGAATGTTTCTTTGGAACTTTGTTGGATTATTAAACGGCGGGGGGTATGTTATCGATAAACTTTGTTACTACCCGGTGACGAAGCACTTTGTCGGAAATTTATTTGAACTGCTACGTTCGTTATTTGTAATCGTTAGCTGGTGGATTCGAGAGAGTTGAATTTAAAAGGTAGCACGATTTTTCCACATAGTACGTGCATTTACGACAACTGTATAGAGACTTACTTAATAAGTAAAATCTGTCGTTTGCAAAGTCGCGTTTATTATCGCGTGACAATGTGATACTAGGTTGTAGCAGTACGTGGAACTGTTTGCGATACTGGTATGGTATAGAATACCGCTGTACTAGATAAGGCAAACGTTATAACCTTATAAAAGTGTGATTGAAACTCAAAAAGCGATAGCTCCTTACAAGTATCATGGCGCAACGGTACCGTCGCAATCTATTAAATTGTCACCATCAAATCAGCGTCGTTAACCGAGAAAAACAGGCCTGCATAGTGCACCTGCCACTACCAGATCCTAAGAAAGCATGAAAGGAAGCTGCGCGATCTGCCGTATCTTTTTGCCATCGATTTTCCAACCGGCAGTCTTCTTCATTCATCGAACCGCGAGTTCTACTAGTTTTACCTCTAACCCGCAACCGGCAGTTTCTCCCAAGAAAACAGTTCCACGCCATACCGTTCGCCGTAAAGAACGCTTGGACCATAACAGAAGGCAACAACTTCGAGAATTAGTTCCCATTCAAGTTCCCTCTTCCTCGTATGGCATTATGAACGTTCGCGACGTCACGATTATGAACACCTTCCGCTACGGTACCGTTGCTTTTCTTCGTCGTTCTCTCCTGCTCCTGGCATCCCGCTAGCACAGCTGTGCATCGCTCATAAACTAACGTCTTGGTCGGCCACCGACTAACGCGTTTTCGTAATTAAGATACGCGCTCCATACGTAATATTCGAATACCGCTACGATTTTGCCCAATTAATCCTACGAAACTCGTAGGCAGACTTGGAAATTGAAATTTATGCGTACGAATGTACGTATCGCGTATAATACGTAAACGTAAGCAGCGATATCCGAGGTAAAAATTACGTGGAGCGCGAAACAAATGTTTTCTGTCGCGTTTATAAAAATAGAAACTCTTATGCTACAAAATAAAAAGCATTCCTGGTTACCTATTTCCAAGTAGTGGATTACGAGCGGTGGCGACGCCGCAGCCTCCGATCAGGAATCGCGCCGTGAAAACGGAAAGGCGAATAACGGGGAGGCGAGGGTGGAAGGGAACGAATAGGACTAGCAAACGGTCCATATAAATTAGACGTTTATGAATCGCCGGTAGCCATTCACCGTGATGATCGTAAATAATGTTTCGAACGAGCAGAACAACCGGCCAGCAGGGAAGAAAACCGAGTCTATTTTACGGCTGCCAGGCAGTCTGAATTCTAAATGCGATGGACAAAGTATTTTGGAGGTCTCGTCGAGCAAATAGGTCTTCGGTGGAAACTCGTTCGAATGACAAAACCAGGCTGAATAGGTATGTCAAAAGGGGCATCTAGCTTCGCTAATTTGCCCCACAATGTCGTGCTGTACTTGAATATCGTTTACCTGGAATTACGCTGCTAGCTGAGCGATTCTAGCGAAGGTTTTAACTGGAAGAAAAGAGCGACCTCTTTGTATGCTAAAATCGCTGCATGCGTTTTGCCGAGGTGACGGAATTTCGTGGAAAATACTAAGGTTTCTTTATTCCTTCGCACATAATAATAGCTGCATAGCGGAGAAGCGCTTAACGTTGACAGAATTTTTCAGAATTTTTGCAGAATTAGAGGTACACCAAACGGTATAAAAATTAGAGCGACCTAGTTTTTCATTAAAATTGTCGTGGTTGTCGTTAAATCTAAAGGAAATTGAAAACCATGAAAGGATAATCGTTCGTTGATCTAGGAAATCATAAAATCGAATAAACTACGTTTATTGAATCGTCGTCTTCGACGAACGAGATACAAAACGATACTATCCGCCGACTTTGATATTTCAAAATTCTAAATCTACGATTCCATGCGATTAGTATTATCGCCATCGAGTAATTCGTCGCAGTTATCGTATAAACTAAGTCGATTTTACCAGATAAATACGCCTATACGTACATGGGCGTGTGTTTTTATTCGCTTCTGCTGATATTTACATGTGGAAAAATGTATAAAATAAAATAGGTTTCGTTTCTTTTATTACGATGATACAAATATGTAGTTGCGAAAAAATGAGAAAATACGTATTATAATGAAAATCGCATAACAAATTTGATAAAAGTACTTGTTATAACATGTTATAGGACGCGTGATAGATGGCCCGAGCGATTCGATAACACCGTCTAATACACCGAAGAAACTCTATTATCCTCGAATCTCTACGGAATCAGTTTAAAACCGATCATCCGAATTAGCGCGCTTGACCTTTCGGCTCGGACCATTCAGGTTGCGAGCGATCTCCTTTCATAAACGCACAGCTGAAATAAAAGACGGTCTGGGGGCACGTGCAGCTGCAAGCGCGTAGGAGCCAGTCTTTCGAATATATACATATATATAAAGAGAGAGAGAGAGAGAGAGGGGGGGGCGCAAAGCTGGGATGGTACGCCCGAGGCACAGGTGAAACGCTTTTCGAGGCCCTGGCCTCTGCGCTGAAAGGCTAATGAAAATATAAGTTGCGCGCGCGATAGATTTGAAATAAAAGCGGCCGACGTCGGAGCTTTGAGGCGGCGCGCGGGATCTCCGCGAGTCTTGAATTAAGTATAACTAATATGAGGAGCCAGCGGCGGCATTGAAACCAAGTTTTTGGCATTCGTTGAAAGAGACCAAGCCGCTAGCGGAGGATCGAGCGAGAAAGGGGGACCAGGCTATGGACGCGAGGGAGCGGTTTGCCCGGCTGAAAGAGCCGCTGAATGAGGGATGTTATCGAGCTACGGGAGGAGAGACTGGTCCGCTGCAGTCCGGCCATGGTTATCTTCGCGAATTAATCGATTTTGGGGCAGTCGTTTTTTCTACGGCTTCCCGGACAGGATCGGGCTGATTAGAAGTAAATGGGACGGTCGACTGTTTGCCAGAGTTTCGACGAACGCGACAGATTCCAGCATCTACTCTTTTTTCTCTTCCTCTTCTTTTCTTCGACGTCGAAACGGAGATTATGGTATCGAGCGAGGAATTCTGAATGAAAGAATTCGTAACCCGCGATATCGTAATGTAAATAATATAAATGGTAATAAATCGTAAATGTAAATAGAAAGTAGAGCGTTTCGTGAAAGAATATTTCATCGATTAAAACGGCAACGCGTCTCAGCGAAAAACACGTATAAACTGCGTATAAACTGCACTGTTGATACTGCGATGTTTATAGTGGGCGCGAACGAAACGAAGAAAATTATCCACCAGGAGAAAAGGACTCGCGGCCTGTATGCGGAGGATGAAGGTCCCTAGGTAACGGAATAGGTAACGCGTCGATAAGACTCTTCTTTCGTTGAGTATTTAAAAATTGTTATTTAAAAATTCGTAGAAACTTCGATATCAGGAGAATCGATGAAAATTCTCGGGCATACGGCCGATGTTCGCGTAAACATAAACGAACGATACAATGGATATAGGGAGGCGCTGCAGTGCCAAGCTATGCACATATACCCATCCAAGCCACGTCTTGCCCGCGCCATAAACTAATACCGAAGTTAAATGAATTCGAAATGATCGATAAACTTTATCATTGATCAATTAAACTTTGTACCGTGTGAGTGACGTGCCCTGAGACAAACGGGAGAGGGTGGATACGGAAGGGGCGGCTTATTTAATGAACGCTAAATGCGGTGCCAGAGATGTCGACGACAAGGGCGACGAGGGATGTTGCTCGCCTCTTTCCTCGCTTTTTTATTTCCATCTCTGTTCCACGAGCCAAGTTTAAATTACCGCCAGCCAAATGATTTTCCCGCCATCTTTTTCAGCCGTTTGAAAAATGCTCGACCAACCTCTTGAATTTCTTATAAACACCGTTGACATCGAATTAAGCTGGCAATTGAAAATCACGGTTTAGGCTGATAAATTGGCTGCTGGATAATAATTAAATCAAGTACCTATCGCCCATTGATACAGACACGTGGAAAACATTGGAGTCGGAGTAAATTTTGAAAATCACTGATTTGTACCTATACGTATTAGAGGTATAAAAAAAAAGTCTCGGCTTAAACGTTATCTATTCGAAAATCGATCAGCGAATGAACAAATCGAATTTGTTCGAACCAATCGGAATAAGTAAATCGATACGAAGATTAGGAAAGCAAACCGCAGTGTATTTACCTAACATTCGATGATCAGCGTACCGAGTACACTTTGGCGAATCCCCGTGTAATTAGAAAATCAGACGGTGCCAGAAATTATTAGCAAGTATTAGGCGGTAGCTCGTGCGCGCATCGGACACGGAATATCGTCGACGCTCACGCGAACCGAACGCATATCGGGACTAATGCGAGTCTACATCTTCATCGTAGCACCGACCCTCCGCCCTTAGTCTGGTCGACTGGGTAAACATCGAATTTGCTCCGTATATGCCGTGTACCGGGCGTGTACCGGGCGTGTACCGGCTGTCAGCAGCCTCTATTTCCATACAGTAACCGGTTTCGGTATTTTATGGGCGCTATGACGCTTTCAGGGTAAGGTAGACGACCATAGTAATGGAAAATAAGAATTCGACTTTGCAACGCGATTTTGTAGAAATCAAATTTTGTTCAAATTGGAAGAAATCTGAACGATAAGTTGCTCGATTTCAACTTATTTACGGTGTAGTTGAAGAGAAACTATACACTTATAATTGTCGCGTGTTAAATGCCGTCACACGCTTAACGTAATTACTGATTTCGTTTTTCTGTACACAATATGAAATATGTCTCTTTTGTAGCTGTTAACAAAGGAGGAACGCTGCAATGCGGTCGTCAAACTTAAATAAATCACAATTTTACAGAGTCGATTAAAGAATGCAGGTATTTCGAACTTTCGGACAATACGATAGTCGAACTATTTGACAAAGTTGTGAGAAGCCAGGCAGTTCTGAGTTATCTATTAATTCCAAGCAGTCCTTCTTGATAGAGACGTTGCCCGGAATTAGGGTGGACTATTTAACGTGCACAGACTCTTGGTTGCGTGCCGTTGAACGATATTCCGTGCCCTATCCAAACTTGCGGTGAAGCCACGCTTAACACGTGCATCCACATGCATAGGTACACGTGTGTATCTCTACTTTTCAACCTGATTCTCAGTTCCGACAGAAGCAAACACCGCCAAACAAAGTTCGAAAAACTGTCACGTATAAATGATTCTATTTTCTTCGAATCTAGCGACGTTCAACCTTTTCTTTACATTTAACCAACGACCTACGAAAACTACGTCGATACTCTTTCTCAAGATTGTGAACATTGTTCGCGAAACATAACAATTTCAAACGCAAGGATCGTTGGTTGTGGTGGTCGTAAAATATTTTAGGAAAATCCTCTTAATAACCAATCGTTGTTCGTAGTAAAATCGTAATTAATCGATAACATGTCGAATAATAAATATTTTTGTTCATAATAGGTTCGTAATAAATTCTGAAAAGGTTCGCACCTGCGAAGGTGTACCGCCGTCGATCACGCGCATACTTACTTTCCAACTTAAAACAAGAGAAATACGTAGATGAATCGAATGGAGGATCGGAACGGGTATCGCGTATTAAGCGGAGCACGAACAAGTTGCCCAAATAGAAAAACGAAAAAAAAGAAAAAGAAAAAAAAATAGTTAACTCCGTAAACACGCGTATATATTTATGATTAACATGACCGTGTTTCGGTAGATCGTCTAGCTGTTTACAACGTCGTTAGGAAAGGGAAAACAGAAGCGTGCCTCTTTAATTGTCAAACGTTTCTCGGAATAAATACTTGGCGGTGCTCGTATCTCCCGGGCGTTATTATTGCCGACACGGCGTTCGAACGTTCCACCGCAATTTTACGCAGTTTATTGGCTACAGCGGCGCGCGTAATCACTCGATCTGCCCTGCGACGAGCCACCATAACCGGAACTAAACGGAAATATCCAGAAAATAGAGGATAGTCGGTGTGTATTTCGCCTGGTGAACGAGCCGAGCAAAAGCAACGCAAACTGAAACAGAATGAGATTAAAAGTTTTAGTCGAATAGATGAATCAACCTGTAAGTTTGTCGTTCTTATCGTTTTAGAACTTTATCGGATTATTCGAAACGATAAAGCGTGCTTAATAATTTTAGATCTAATATACATTATTAGATCGAAAGACTGGAAAGCGTCGCTATTCCTATGTGAATAAGTTGGAAAGAATTGGCATCTGTCTATTTTTCTTGCTTGTAAATTATGTACTTTTAGCACGTACCTGCTTGTAAAGCCTGCTTGTAAAGCCTGTTTGTAAAAAACTTATGTAATGTATGTTTGGAAACTTTTGGACCGTAGTGTACGTAACTAACTGGATATCCACAACGGTCGAAAATAATTACTTCTTTTGCTTGCAGCAAATTAAAAGCTCGTGATAATTAACCATTTAGATAGATGTTTTCATCTAATCGATTGAAATGTATGTAACTGCATTCATATTGTATAGAAAGTAGATAAAACTGTTGTAACAATGGTAGTAAATATTTCGAATAAATTGTTGCCGATTAACTTGTAGAAATTTGGAATAAAATGCGAATACCCTGCTTGCCCATTTTGTGTATAAAAATTCAAGATTACAATTAACTATAAGCGAATGTTTCGTATCCAAGTTGCGAATATATCCTGTTAGATTCAATTTCTCTTATGAATCGAGAATGAAAGCTACTATGAGTCACGAATTAAAATTTTAAATATCGTAGATAAAAATATTTATACGTAAGATATATTCTCGGGATACCAATTAGCGAAAGTATCTGCTCCTTCGGATATTCAGGCAGTCGTTAATTACGGAATATTTATAGCCATCGTTATTAAGTGACAAAAAGTCTTATTTGTAAGCGAAATTATTTATAAAGAACGTTTCAATCGTGAGATTACAAAATTCTATGATTAACGAACGTTTTAAATTGTCTTAATAATAATGATTAAACAGATATTCCGGAGAAAAATTAGTTTTAAATAATTTCACGAAGCAATAATGCATTATATAATAAATGATGAAACGATATCGACAAAAGTTTGTGAATTGAAATTATCGCTGATTCAATTTATTCCGTATCTCATTCTCGCGAAGGAGAGGCAGAGAGATCCCTCTAAATAAACCGGAAGGTAGCAATTACGGCAGTCGAATTTTTAGGAACGGCTAAAAACATCTTAATGAACGTACATCTTACGATTAACCATTCCACAGATATGAAAAGTTTTTCAGATAAGAAAGTAGTAGGTATGCTGTAAACTCGGTTGTTATTTATAAAGGTGTCCAACTGTTTATTTCGATACAAACTTAAGTACATTTTCTCGCTATCTTTTCTCATTTATCAGGCATTCATTCCGAGATCATGTACTAGTCGTTGACATGGAGAATTCTCGAGGGTCTAGGTGTACCAACGATGCAACGTGCGCCACGATATAGCTACGTACATACGCGTGTATAAGCTTACAAATTAAAAAATGAATATCTTTGGAGATATTTCTCTCGAATATCCACGTCCCTTGTTTAATCCTCCGTTTGTTTAATTAGATTTAGACAAACGGTAATTTAAGAGCTATAATCTTCGTTTCTCTGGTGAAGTCTCAAATATTATTAAAATACAGTGAAAAGCCAGTGTTTTCTTGTCGCGTTGGGGTCAGAATCAAATTATATGTATATAGGATGATTAACATCTTTCATCGAGCGATTAAAAAATTGTTTAAACGAGATTTAAGAATAGGAAAAGTCGAGCGCACGAGATAGTTGCGATAAACAAGCTTCTACATTTATCAGCGCTCGTGTCCCATAAAGTTATTAAATATCACGATATCTTACAATGGACTGTCCATTGATTTTTCATTGTTCGATTATACACCCACGCATGTTCTTTCGTCGTTTATGGAACGACGATCTCGCTGTTGATTGACTCATACTTTAACGTCTAGCGGCTAGCGGACCATTGCCGCGAGTGGTAAAACGCCATCAATTACAGGTGAACATTACGATCCTATTCTCTTGCAGGCAATTTCACGTTTAATATCTATCGGCAATTAAGCAACTGCAGCTGCTCTGATCCGTTCGACGTGTCCAATCGAACAGCAGTTTGACGTGACTGCTCGAACGTTTTATTTTCCTTGAAAAGGAGAAAAAAGAAAAAATTGTTAAAAGTTCGACGAGAATCTCGGATCAGGTTCTTTCTATAAGGTACGAAGCGTCGGACGTTAACACGAACCACGGTTCCACGAAATTTCTCTCACTGTCCTGCAACAGTTTTTAGACTACAACAGATAAAAGACGAGTTTTGTTTTCTTTTTTTCTTTCTTCAATTTTCCATGCGCAAATACCCTTCTACGTTCGCACGATTTCCCTGTAACGCAACATAGGACAAGGCGAAGATCCTGTAGACCGGAAACTCGAGCATTTCTCAATCTCAAATATAACGCAGCTTTGCTCCGGTGGCTTTCCACCGTGGTGTGGTTCCAAGAACACAATCGAATCTACCAATACGTGCGAACTTTACGTTATGAAATTACGTTACGAAAACAAAGACGCGAACATCGATGGAAACAGGTCATTGGAAGATCTTTTAGATTTAGTCTATGAAAATGCGAACGTGTCCCGATAGAGAAAGGCGGTAACGCGGGAACGCGGTAACGCGGGAACGCGGGCTGGTAGGTTTTTAACGAGAGCGAAGAGCAGGGGGGAATGGTGGTGACGGGGCACAGATCGACAGAGACAACGCGGCGATGGCCGAAGAATCGGGAGACGGAAGGTGCGAAAAGGATGGCGGCGGTTTACACGCAGGCCTTATTTATGCGCACCGGCCGGCGACCTCGGATAAGAGTTTAACACCGCGGCATTATTTATTCGAGTTGGCGCGCGCGCGCACGTTTCTTTTAAAAGTTCCCGTGAAAATGATACCTCCGCGATGAATATAAAACGCACGCCCACGCAACCGACATGCCGACACCGACACTCCTCGGACCAACTCGGATATTATACGAGGCCCTGTTCACACGCGCGCGATCGACGTTAACACCTACACGGACATCCGCGGCTGCGGGACCGCCAGAGAAACCTGGAGAACCAACTGATTGGGTGGTGGCGGAGTAGACAGGGGCAAAGGGGGGGGGGGGTGGGGCGCGGTGGGGGCAGAAAGAGTGTCGCGCGGCTGTTGCAGGTGTACAGGCCTAACATCCCCTCGAAATCGGAGAATTCTGCTAGGAAGGAGAAAAGATAGGCGCCCGGTTTAAAGTTTCGCTTTTGGAGCGGCGCGCGCCGCTTTTGGCGCTACGCGAATCCACTCTGTGCCTGTTTCTGCGTTTCAAAGCGATTCGACCTCGATTCGACCACCGAACGATTGCGTGCCGTTTCCCCGCACACTGTAAAAAACGGTACTCTGCAAAAAACGTACGCCACCTACGAATCATATTTTTAGGAAATATTTTCACGCAGAAGCGAATCGTATGGCGTCGTTCGTTCGTAGTGTCTATTGTGGCTTACAAATTTTCGAAATTTTATGAAACTCGCGATGCCGAGGCGAAGAAAGGAACTCGGCCATGTAAACGATTTGAAATTCTATTCGCGTTCTATTCGCAAGTTTTATTCAACTTTATTTCCTACGTACGTGGTATTAGCTGTTTCGCAGTTACCTATATTTCCCTCTGTAAGACAGACTGTAGGTTTCGTATCGAAGCGGACACCGTATTCCAGCCAGGTATGTCTAACATCGAATAATTTTTAAACGAAGGTACACTTTAAGCGGCCAGTGAGGAATTTTCAAAAGCTGGCTTTACATCGGAAATACATTTTATATGCATCTGGCCGTTTCTCTCGTTTGTTTCATCGTCGGTGTTCCGCCCTTCGGTACTCCGCGTTCGCTTTTTATTTCTATTTCTCCACCTTTTGATCCTTATATTTCTATCGTTTCCTCCGCATCATCGTTCGCTTCTCACGTTACGTTTTTCAATGCATCTGCATCCTGCTACCTTCTGCTGCTTCTGCGTTTCCCTCTCTCACAATTACCGCCCCCTTTCGCTCCATTCCAGTTATTCCTCTCCATTACCGTCCGCTTCACACACATATTTCTGCTCCACTTTTTCATTCGTTTGCTCGGTTTCTCTTCGTCGATTTGCCCCGGACGTTCCGTCTATTCGCTGTACGCATACACGGTCTGTCGCTTCTCGGTGCTTCCAGAATCTCTCGATTTTTTGAAATTACCGCTTTAACGGGAAAGGAATACGGCGTTCCTTCCTATTTGCCAGAAACACCGTCGTATCGTCTGCAGAAACTTGTTCAACGGTAAAAGAACAAAAGGGCAATTGCCTACTTGCTACGTATTATTTTTACACGATGGATCGTTGCTGTTCGAAGAATGTCGAATTTGAAAACTTGATCCTTTGCACTTTGAATATTTCTACAATGTCAACGACTTTGACGTACTTTCGCAGTGAAAATGTTGAAAAGAAATTGGAAAGAAATTGAAAAGAAATTTAATCAATACACGCAAATCGAACGTAGGAAGGCATGTTTACACTTTTTAGATAATGTTTAGCGGCTATTTGAAAGAAACGAACCTTGGATATACACATCCCCCTTTTAAGGAGTACATGCCTACCAAGGTTAGGTCAGAAAAATGAATCGACGAACCGAGCCTTAAACCGAGTAAGTTTATCGCTAACTCATCGCAATCTCCTTGTAAACAAGTGCAACGAACAAAATTTAGACGTCACTCTGGCAACGATCCCACATGCGAAAGCCTGATCGACTTTGATTAAATGTTTATAAAAAAAAAAAAAAAAAAAAAAAAAATAAAAAAGAAAAAAAAAAGAAAAAAAGCAGCCAAGATTATTCCGAGTAATCGTTCTCGAAGGAAGGGAATCGGAGAATCGGGCAAAAATGTCCCGAAAATTAATCGGGCTGCATAACAATTTTATCGCGAGCCGTGTTTATTGGGCCTTTTTGGCTGGACCCGTGGCTACAGCAGAAAATGTAAAAATTTCGAGCGGACATAATGGTCGGCCGAGTGCGGGAATCGGGCAGAATCGTTAAGTTATGGGGCCCACGGTACCAGACGTTTTTCTTTTGTCTATCGTGTTGCGCGGAGAAATGCAGCCCGAGAGATAAGGTTCGTTAGTGGGCGAAAGGTTAAAAATAAGCCGGCGCGGAGGGCAGCCCGTCATAAATCTGGCAATCCCCGGTGAAAAGCCGACTCTCACCCTAAAAACAGGGATACATCCTTGCAGGCGGCAAACTCAGCAAGTCGCAGTGTGTTTTGGTTGCAGATACTTGCACGGTTGGACGAAACGATTTTTCTTGTTTATCGCAAAGTGTCTGCTTTCCTTGCGCTTTCAATATTTTTCATTCAAAGCGAAAGAAAAGAAAGATTGTATCAAAAAATTGTTGCAATCGTTTAACCATTGTTTAACGATCGTCTAACGATTGTATACATGCGCTATTCCTACAATAAATCCTATGCAATGAAAGGACATTTTTCGCAAAAAGACCTACTTAAAAGATTGATCGATGACTGCTTCTCCATCCTCCCTTGAAGTTTCAAATCTGTGTAGGAGATCTACTCCAGGATATTGACACGTATAATGCAATTAGCTAGCCGCGATCTCGTACACGTTTCTGATAGCGAGGGGAAGGCATCCGAAGCTGGATAGAGGGAGATTCGAACGTACCCTCGCTGGCCAATAATTGTAATTAGTAATCAACACCATGATGCGCCTCTGGCCATCGGTCTCCCCTCGCAGTTGCCATTAAGGCGATTGTATGATTTCCTTAGACCACGCCCCTGTTCGCATAATTCTTTCGCCGGTCTGATCGTACCTCTAAGGGGGAAAAAAATGTTCTTTGGCGATTCCTTGGCTACCACGGACTCGAGAAGCATGGGGTGGCTGGCTTTATTAGGGAAGTAAACGCGTTCGTTCGCGTTCGTACGGATAGAAGAGGATGAAATTTTGCTGAAAAATCGAGAACACGTTGCCGGTAGTCGATTTAATTGAGATTAAAAGGTAGTGGTTAAAAAAGCAAACTAAGAAGAAAGTGGAGTTACATTGAAATGATTCATTGATACGAAAAGAATTCGTTGAAATTAGGTATCGTAGAATCGTTTCTGTAATTTCTGGGTTTCGATATCGTCCACCCGAGACACCAATCTCTCAGCCGCGAGAAGGAAACTTTCAATCAACGTGTTGATTAAACGTTTAATAAATCAGCTGCTCGTTCCTTTTCTTCCTGTCTTGAATGCAATCACGTCCAAAATCGAAATTATTACAGTTAACGACTATATATTTGTGTAAACAACTTTTCTGCCACCTCGTGTCTGTATCTCTCTTTAAAGATATCCTATGCGGCAACTGCCTCTTCTCCTGCTTGTCGAAGGTTTCAGTTACTTTTTAATTTTACTTTAGCTTCGGACGCGTTGTACGTGAATCTCCTATAAATATAAATAGTACCGACTCGGATACAAAACTCGAGATATTATATTTTCATGTAATTCCGATATTAAACCTGCGAATCGTTTAGAGTATTTTTAGTCTTGTTTTACTTTTTCTTACTCTTATCCTCGTAATCTCCTCATTCGTATTGTACCATTTTCTACCCAACTAGAAATATCCATGCTACAGTTTTGAATAACGATATAAACAAATCATAGAGAAATATTCATTTACGCGAATATTCGTTTATCCTTTTACTGCACTGTCTATTATGTCGATTACATTGGGTTAGAAATATTCAAATAATTCGTACGATCGTAGGATACATCTCGGTCACGACAAAGAAATTTTCGACCGTGGAAATCAACATCCTCCATATCCATAAAGAAAAGGCAGCCTCAACGAAGCGGAACGGTTTTAAGAGCCGATTCCTTCGGTGACCCTGAAACTATTGTACCGTTACAAAAATTAATTATAAATTTACGCCGATAATGAAAGTTCCTCTCACGAGATATGCCATGTCATTTAGCCGCGTTATGCTTCGATGCTGTCATAACGAAGGTTAGGAATCGGCTGCCTATTGTGCACTTCTTTCATTACAGTCCACAAATTATTTACACGGTTTTTTCGCTTCGATAATCTGCCGGAAACCAGATTTTGTCTTTGTTTTTCTATCGAAAATCAGTGGTTCGCAACAGGTTCGATGCGCTATTAAAATTGCCGACTGTATTAAATTTCCACTCAGATGCGTCGTATAGAGATAGACAAATATTGTACAAAAGAGACCAACGGATCGCTTGTATAGCCGATCGTCCGTCGATTAAAGAAAGTATACGTAATAAAAGCTGAACATAAATATTGACCGACGAGCGTCTCTACTAATGAATTTCCTAAAATAAAATACGTAAAAATAAGACAGAATGAGAACGTGCCGTATCTACTACTATACATTAGCGTTTAAAAGTTACATATGACTTTCTACTCGTTTCAAACGACGCAACAAACGATAATTCGAATCTAATCGATCGACCCACTGTTTTCCGCGAGATTTAATATGTATTCGACTCAAGGAGCCGCGATCAAAGCCAAGAAAAAAGCAAAAAGGGAAAAAGAAAAAAGACTGGAAACAGCAGAAACATTGCAGGGAAAACCGCAGGTTAATCTAAATTTACAAACTCCCCTTCTCCATCGACATCCACGCCGACTCCATAAAACAATCCTCCGTGGAGGGGCACGAAATGACGTTGAATTTTTCAAGAACGAACAGCCTTTCCTTTCGGAATCCTTTTTTCCCCTCTCTTTCCCCTACCATCACTCTCTCTCTCTCTCCTCTCTCTCTCTCTCTCTCTCTCTCTCTCTCTCTCTCTCAGTCCTCTTTCTCCGAGCCGTTATTACAATACAGCCTTCCACAAGGACACGATATCCAGGCACACGGCAAAATAGCTTCTCATCTCTGAGGAAAGGTAATTTTCCGTGCACCCTCCTCTTCTTCCATCTCCTCGGTTTATACACCAGCACCGCTATAATTACGCTTAGTTTTAATTAACTTCGCGTGAATTTAAACATTTATTTCGCTGGATGAGTGGAGGAACGCCGTCCGCACCGCTCTGGAACATCCCCGAGATTGCTGACGAGGGGTGGACGCGAACGAGCGATGTCTTTGTTCATGAAAGACGTCATTTTCCAAACTTTCGTCCGACTTTCTGACGATCCTATTAATTCCTTGCCCTTTCAATTGATTTCTGATTGGAATGGATCATCCTGTATAAGGATAATCGTGGGAACGTATTGGAAATCCACTGTTATAAATTAGGTTGCGAGTGTTTATGCGTTTATGGGAAATTTAAAGGTTTAAAGCGTGGTGTCCGTTTTATAGGAAATTTGGTAAGAGATCGATAAAATAGCTTTCGTTCGTTGGGACAGGTGTGAGCTCGCGGCTCACAGGCGTTTCATTTCATACCGTATAGAGGCTAACGATAAGAACCGACATCTTAGTAAAAACATTCTGTTAAACCGCAAACAACGACAGATCGAATCGATGAGCAACTGCTGAGAGTAAAACGGAGAATCGCGCTGATTCAACGAGCCGCGTGTTATTAATATTCTTGGCGCGTGTCCGCAAGCAGACGATCCGATTATTCTGGAAAATTATCGCGCGGTGTCCAACCACCGGTCTGATCGGAGGTCTGGTCGCGTGAGTCCGGTGAACGCCATTATTTCGAGGCCGACAGACGTGTCTGGCCCGGACTTAAATGGGCTTGGACAATCGGTGGCCCATTAGCTCGCAGTCCGCACCATTAAAATCAGACACCCTCGGACCGCTGGACGGCGGTAGTAATGCTAAACTCGTTACCAAAATTTTCAGAGCTGATGTGCTCGGCTGGCCGTGAAGAAGAGCCAACCAAGGGGGCAGCAGGCCAAGCGGACGTAAACCGGGAAACTGAGAATTACGAGCATTATTCCGTTTCGCGTTTATCGCGGTAAGACGTATCGTGACAGAGAATACCGTTTTAACTTAATTATATATATATGTTTATGATTATGAAAGTAAAATTGTCGAACAAAGATCGAAATTGTCAAAATCTTGACTCACGTTTGACTTACGATTTCCAAGCAGCCAAATGTCGGCGCGTGACGTCCAACAAGTTGAGCGAATGTCAACGAATTTATACCGTTTCGGTCTTTTGCGCGAAGAACGGTAGATATAGGAACGTATATATATGAATTTGGTAGATAGAGGTAGGCGAAAAGTTCAATCGATAATAAGCGTTGTGTTCAGTCGTTAATTTCTCATTGATTCTACGCTGTATGCGTTTTCACGCGATATGCGTGTCATTTGTGTTTCGTTGTTATAAATCGATAAAAGTCGCGGAGTATACGCCAGAGTCGTACGCCATCGACAAGCGTCGCCGCTAGAGAAACCGAAGCCATCGAACGAAGCCTAAATCCGAACGAAAGCTGACCAAAGGCAGAGGGTGAATCGGGGAAACTCAGGGAGGCCTGAAAAGCGACGGGGCGAGCGTGTGTAGCGGCCGGAGGAGCATTACGGACGTTAGATTGGGACACGAGTGCAATAAACCTATCTGTATAATCTGCCCTGCAGGAATTAACAGCCCTCTGAAGGTAGCCACTAACGAAGTAATTCACTGGATGAACGCGAAGGGTGGAGTGGGGTGAAAGGAGCGCGAGGAGCACGCGCGGGTGGAAACGCTGAACCTTGCTATATGTACTATATATAGGACCGTTCAAAATTGAGATTTAGATGGAACGACGGCCGAGCAACCGGTTCCTCCTTGAAAATTCATAATGGACGGTAAGTAATTACTGGGGTGCCGAAAGAGAACGTGGCCAACCGCTTTTTCGCCACGTTTTAGCTATCTATCGTCTCTCGCTCGATAGCGATCCTGATCCTAATATCGCGCGTAGCTTCTTTTAAATTGTAAAAAAGAAAAGAAAGTAAAGTTACGAAATTGGTGCTGTACGAGCAACAAACAAAAGTCTTGATACGAAAAGTAGACATAGGAAATTTTAATCTCTCACAGGTGCAATATTATCCATTTGTTTGATCGTTGCAGAGTTGTATAACGTTTCGCATGTACCTCTGAAAACTGACGATCGACATACGATTCTAACTTTTTTTACATTTGTATAGTTAAACGTGTTCCTTTTGGATAGAGAACGTATGCGAGTAAGGTGACTACGTCGGCAATAACGATCGACCGTCGCCATATTAAATAATAATATAAACGATGCTGTAAATAATGTAAACCACGATACTATAAACCGTAGGTCTGTCGCTTAGCGTTTGGAAAGCAGTGTAGCAGATTGTTCCGGATCGAAGGAGAAATAGAGGAGAGCAGGTAGATATAATAGCCACAGGGAGCTGGAAATGTGGGTA
This sequence comes from Bombus affinis, assembly GCF_024516045.1. Taxonomy (NCBI): domain Eukaryota; kingdom Metazoa; phylum Arthropoda; class Insecta; order Hymenoptera; family Apidae; genus Bombus; species Bombus affinis. Next base: position 15,569,733 of record NC_066352.1, on the reverse strand, counting down.
ATTGCTGACTTAGGGCCTGCCATTTTCCTCATATAGTTACAACCGCGAAACCCCTAGCGAGCCACAATTTATTTATGTCGATAGTTTCTTGATTTGTCGACTCCTGCTGCTCATTTATATCCTCCCGAGGCAGCCGTAGATACATTTCACTCGGGAGCATGTTACTCGTTCGCCTAACTCGCTTTCGTACACCGCACGCTCTTTCACCCTCCTGTTATGGGGATTTTCTTTCGCGAGCTACGTCGTACACGGCGAAAGAAGCTGCTTTCGATCGTTCGGCAAAGTTTCTTGTATACAGAAAAGCGATCGAAACAATTAGCTACTTCTACCAGAACTATACGAGTTTGATTCGATTAGATTAATAGGCCGCTTATATTCGGGCATTAGTGAATATTCGGATAAAACTATGCGAAAGTATATATGGATGTGGATTGATATTGATATTGATTTTACGTAACCCGTTCTGTGTACCACCATCTTTAAATAAAAGTATACGTTAGAGCGACTAAAAAGTATAAAAACTGACAGATCGAGTAAACGATATGCTTGCCAGGGCAAGAAAACGATAAAGTTGCAAGGCTGTTCAGTGGCTAGGAGCTTGAAAATACGTTTCATCCTGTCCACGTGCGACGGTCGAAGGTGTTGGTTGTTAACAGTCATAAAGTTATATGTGCCGGGTGTTACACGCATCGCGTCTTCCGGAAAGCAACAAGATAAATGACGAACGTCTTCCGACGGGTATAATCTGCAGACACGTGCTTGGCAACGTTATCTCGCGTCCTGGAGACGTCTCGAGCGTCGAACGTTTCTCGTGGCCTTTTTGTCGAGATGACTGATGATCGTGCGGCCAACGGCGCCTTGCTCCTGTCGTGTCGCAATAATCAATTAGCCCGATGTGTTGACACGTCTAATTCCTTGTATAACTGATAGGTAACCGTGGCTTGTAACCCTTGCGTTCCGAGACTAGTAACCACGATGAGAACCGAACCTGGGTTTATTTCCACGTCGGCCACGTGTCAAGCTGGAAAAATTAGGGAAGCCAAAGGCAATCAGTCAGCAGTTTATGGTTCGTCGGGTTAACGCGTCTGCTGGTTATAATGGTTGTTTCGCTAGTTTTTTCCGTTCTCCTCGATCCGTCAATGATAAACTGCTTTCTCGCAGCTCGTACTTTCTAACCGAACAATTCGATGGATAATCTAATTGGCGTTTACGCTGCATGACTAGGAATTTCGGCGGCGTGATATCTTTTATAAATATCGTTTGGCATTATTAATCTTTCGCAGACAAATGCATCGTTTACGTTGTCTACCTTGTCTATGGGCAAACCGTATCCAGTACGAACGTATTGCGATCTGACCTTGGTTACGTCACTTCGAACAGAGACAATTGCTTGCAAACGAAAAAGTCGAAGATGAGAAGAAACCCACCACCGTTCGAAACGGTACGATGAATCAGAAGAAAAGATTTGGGAAGAAAGGGCGAACGCTCGAAGCGACAAATTTTGCTAGGAGAAGAATAAGCGGTCGAATGGCCGTGAACTCTGTGAATATTTTCAGTTTTCAGGGGAACAGGCATCGTGTCTCTGGGAACAAAAGAAACCATGTCGAAAGAGCGGAAGGGGTGAGCCAATTGGATGGAGCGCGGCGCGGTACCGATCCCATGCGATTCAATTTAAATTTCATCGGGTTTATAGCCCGTTCCGCTCGCTCTTATTCAGTATAATTAATTTTTCAATCGGGAAATGAAGAAGCCTTTTTACGAGGCCGTGGATTAGCGGTCGGGCCTCGGTTACGTCACTTCCGAGCGAACCAATGGAGGTTAGGTTGGACCGAGTCAATGCCATGGCGCGGCGTGCACGGACTTGGTTCAGCTTCGGCATAAGTTTACGAGCGTCGACGCTCTGCTCTTATTGGCAGATTCTTCTCTGTACGCGGCTCGTAACACTTTGCCTTTACAAATCGTGATAAAGGCGGACGTTACGCCTCGTCGTTCTGACGATCGCATCGGTTTTACGGGGCCGCCGATGCTTTACGAGCTCGCGGAATTCAACCGAGTAACGAACAAACCGGCGATATGAAGATATTACGAGTGACGCTGGACAAGCGAACCAGTTCAAGGACAAACAACGCCTGCCAACCGTTTCCTGTCTTCGGATCTTCCCTCTTCTTCTCTGTCTCCCCCTCTTCGCAACGCGTTAAAGAATAAATTTATGATTTTCGAGGCTTCGCCACTCACTGAAACAGCAATCATTGGACGTATCGAGAAGGACGTATCGGAGTAAGACGATGGACCGTGTTGGTCAGAGTGCCAAAAATCTACGCTACGCGATGTTCACGATGACACGCTGAGCGAGGCATAGCATAACGAAAATCGATATTTCATCGAAATCTCGTTTGTCGAGACGGTTAAAATGACGGTTGACGAGAGAAAGAATATTTTACCTACTTTCACTATGACGACTACGAATAACATTTTACGATTCTTACGGCATATTTTGCCGGGACGTGTTTCATTTCAAAGGACAAAAATTTCACTTCCGATTAACCACGCTTCCTCTTTCTTCTTTTCTTTTCTTTTTTTCTCGTTCTTTCTCTCAAGAAATCGATCGAACAAAGCGCCGTAAAATCGTAGCCAAAACGTCGTTAGTTAAACTTATACAAGTCAAAATTTATTACAGTCTTAAGCGGTGTTGTCAGAGATGGCAGTCAGCATGACATCCGGTTTTAGGATCGGGAATCGAACGCGTAATTTACAACGTTCGCGCGGCACTGCAGTCTCCGCAGCTAAGATACATTTTTTTTTACTCGAGTTTTTCATAACGTTTCACCTTCGTGAACCTTAAATTTGACCGAGTCCGCCGACTTTCAAGGTCAGCGTCTGGCCCGTTCCGCCTCGTTCTTTTCCTCCAGTACACTTTTCCCAAAAGGATCCTGCACTATCCACCTAGCCAAATGTGATTCCAATGGAACCCCGCTGGCTAGCTTTCTCATCTTCGTTACAGGTAGATACATGTAGCGCCGTGCAAAAGTTTTATACAACCTAACAAGTTTGAATAAATTAAATTAGCTGTGGTGACATTTCAAATAAATTGATATCCAACGTCTATTATACCGTATAGTGTACAATTCATAATATTCATAGATGATTGCTCGACGCCGAAACTACCGACGATTAAACACAAGATCTGTATGAAACAGGTTTGGATCGATAGATCAGATCGGATTGTATATTATAGATGGGAATTTCTACGAAAAATTACGAATTTCTCATCTCTACCACAATTTTTGATATTAAAATTCTATAGGAAATGGCGACGCATCGGTGCCGCAAAGCGATAAATCTCGTATCCTGACAAGACGAAGGTCTCTTAAGTTCCTACGAATCCCTATAAATGGCCAAGTGCCACCACGAACAATACAGTCTCAAAAGAACCACTCGCCTGTTTGATCGAGGGTTCCAATAACCGGAAGCTGATCGCGCGAATCGTCCAAGTTCCCGGAGGTATTCCTTGCCAAGTATCCGCTTTAATTAAACAAAATGTAGGGTATTTGCATAAGACGCACGCACCGGTCTCTACGAAGCGCATAGTTAAGTCGGAGATATGGCGGACAGCCGTAATATACGACGAACAGGGGGGGACGAAGAGAAAGAGGTCGCATCGGGGCGAGAGGAGGGTGGGGCTGTAGCGAGTAAAAGAGGGAAAGAGAGAGAGAGAGAGAGAGAGAGAGAGAGAGAGAGAGAGAGAGAGAGGTTCATCTCGAAATTGTATCGGCATCTGTATGGCCATTAGCATACTGGAACTGACGTATCTCGAAATGTTCTCATTAGCCGAAATTCATGGGCGGCTTCTACGCCTTGGGCCCCCTTTGGTCCAGGGCTTCTAGGGACCACGGACCTACAGCCTCGTCCAGAACTGACCCGACAGTTTTGTAAGGTTAACCCGGTAACTAACCTGACTTAACCCAACCGGTCCGGGAATGTTAATGGCATCCGACTTATTGACGAGGCCCGTGCGGGGCCAGGGCGGGGGCCCGAACCCACTCGTCCTACCCCTCGTAATTACGTAAACCGAGTTTACGAGCTCACGTGACATCACAATGGCCGGATGAGCCAGCACACGGTGTATCGAGCCTGTGCTTTCGCTGAATCGAGAGGGTTAATGGAAACGGGGGTGGTAATGACACGGCGTTATCGTTGCGCTGGTGGCAGGTGTCTCGGGTCGTGTCTGGCTGACACATCGCTAGGAACTTGTTTGAAAATCCAAGAATTGCCCGTAGACGTTGACTTTAATTGTGGCATATCGTGGTGCCGTATAGAGTAGAGCAGTGGGATTTTACGCATCTACAAACAGTAAAACGACTGATACAAGAGCGTTTCATTGGCGAATGAGAGTACGCGCAAATACGCTTCACCCACTCACTGTAGATATTCGTGGAAGATGCTAATTTTCTGTAATTCTGATATTTTTTACGTTGCTTGGTAAAATTCGATTATCATTTTCAGTGAATTGCCAAGTAGATTTAAAATACACTTAAAAATATGTTACATAAGCGACAAGATGTCTGCATACGTATATCTTGTACGAAGTTATTAATATATGTATGTATGTATGTATGCATGCATGCATGCATGCATGTCCCTAATGCATTATTAATTTAATTTATATAGGTGCGTATACCTAATGAATTCATGGAATTAAGATTATCGATACAGCATAAGGTGCAACTAATAAGGATATTATTTATTCATATATAGTTGTTAACGTTCGTATTATGATATCATAATATCTTATTCGTAGCTTTGATTACGTAAAATATTCCTACGCAGCGATGAAATATTCGTTCATCGAGATAAGAATAACTAGTCTGGTAAATGCGGCACTTAAATCACACGGTGAATTAAATTGAATATTACAAGCATTATAGCGTGCTCAGGTGACGTACGAATAACGAGATAAAGATCAATGATTACAGAGCTGCCACACTGACGAGCCTAGCTGTCTTTGCTAGCATTAATACAGGAACAAAGAATGCAATTCATATTCATGTTACGGAGAGTCAGATGGTCGGGTTATCGAGAGATATAGAATATCGAAGACGTTGATGTAGCTTTCATAAGGAAAGCTAGGCTACCTAGGTACACGGGGCTAGTACCTACATAAGTATCTTCGTTAGAACAATTTTATACGGATAAGATAGTTGAAATAAAGAAACGAAGAAAAATGTAGAAGGAAATCGCGATAGCCTAGAAAGTCCAAAGACGGCGATTCATCCTATTATCGACGTGAATTGTCGAACGAATCGCGTTACGTAAAACGAAGATCGATTTTATTTCGTGGCATTAAACGAAGCAAAAATTTCATGCAAAACCACGTACGATCGGGATATCATCGATAATTCGTATAATACAAGGGGTTAACACGTTCCAACGAGGATTAGATTCGCTGTGGAAACTTTTACAAATTAAATTCAGTTTACCAGCGTGCAGCAACAGCTGTTCTGTTTTCATACTTGTACGTACCAGACGCAACGATAGATCCCGCCTTCGGAACGCACGTTGCTCGCTTGCTTCCGTTGACCAGCGTACGATCGCATTTCCTCGGAAAAGACACGGTGTGACGAAAGGAACTGGAAGAGAGGAAACGTCGCGAGGCTGGAAAATAGAAAGAGTAGCGATACGCCAGGCGAAGAATCGAGGCGGCCAGTCCGCCGTCTAGCAAATCATGCAGACCAGATTGTTGGCAGATCCTGTCAACGAGGACTTACAGTTACGCGGCCGCGGCCGCGGACAACCGAAGGAATGCCTTTATATGCAAATCAGAAGGCTGCCGAAGGCTGGCCGCAGCCGCGGAGTTTAGGGATCGATTCGCAGATATGAATGCTTCTCTCGACGTTGCCTGGCTGCCGCTGCCATTACCGCTGCGACCGATGACGGATGAATTATTAATGACCGCTGGGAGCCTCCGGGAGATCCATCAATGAGTCGAGGCGAATGCTTGACGACGCCTAGCGTCGTGCTTGCGTTAATCGCTTCGGTATCAGGAAGCGGACACGTCCATCGGGAATTCCTACGTCCGGCTCTATCCATTCTCCCTGCCCTCGTTGCTATTCTTTATCAATCGTCGATAACCTACGCTTTGGATATCTATATTTGATATAACTAATCGACAACTTAAATACGAACTTACGAATGTCTATAAAGTAACCTGTTATATAAATATCTGATCGTGATCCGATCGTGCCGTTTTGATATAGCTTCATCGAGAAAACTGGATCCGGTTTCCCCAGTTATCGCGAGTAAAGATCGCACAAAGATACAACGAAACTTTGATAAATTATTAAAGTTTGAACTTGTACGTACCATCTACGATACTAGACCATTTGCAGCACAACTTTGCTTGATTCTTTTTTCTTTTCTTTTCTTTTTTTTTTTTTTTTTTTTTTATAAAAATTAATTCTTATTTTACTTTTACAGCGTATGCTTTTTACTCGCGTTATAACGAGTGCATAACATCTTGAATTATTTATCGTTATTTAATTAACATATAGATGGAACGTTAAAGATTAACATATAAATATAATATTTCGTGCGTCTAATTGATTCCTTGCGTAACTTTCTAAAATCGTTGAAAATCGATAGTTTATGAACGTATTATACAGCGTCAGGACTTTTTAATCCATACCGATCACTAGGTAGACGTTGTTCTTACGTATATCACGTATCAAGATATTGCGAGAAACGTAAATCAACGCTTTGATTGAATCGTAAATCAACTTACATATATATTTATACGAAACTATTTAATAATTCTTCGCATCAACATCATATTTTCTACTGTACATCAAGGCGACGGAATAATTACGTTTTTTCTAAAGCTAATTGACGTCAATCATTTTCTTCTACGTGGATGCATTAAACTTGGAATTGCTAAGTAGTAATATAATATATATACGTAGTAATATATTTATTCAATTACTGATTCTATACGTATATCAATGTAAGATGGATATATATATATATATATGTGCGTGGTTTGAAGATACGAAATAACCTTTAGTATCGGAATTAATAGAGAGCGACGATCGTTCGAACAAGGAAATTCTTCGATAGAAAAAACGCTCACCTTTGCTATCCAGTGATTATTTGATATTTCGACTATTGAAAAACAAAGTAAACACACATAGCTGGCACGATGAACGATGAAATTCCGAGAGTAGCGAATAAATCACGCGTATCAAAGTCGTAGTCGGAATCGTGAAAAAATGTGGAGGAAAGGAGGCGTCGCGTCGCGTCGCGTTGCGTCGCGTCGTGGGTAGTCATTAGCGTACGTACTACGCGCGAAAGGCAATCCGAGTCGCGATCTGTCGCACGTGTCAGCCACGATGAGGAATAGAAAAGGAGTTTGGAATCGCTTTGGCCCCGAGTGCAGGTCGATGCGATGACTACGAAACGGCAAAGAGAACGAACCCGAGACTCTATAAAGAAGCATTAGCAAAAGTAGGAAACCGAGAGCCGCCAGGCGACTATCTAATCTAGATGTCCTGTTCGACCGACACGTTCCTTCGTTCGAACAAGCTTCGTGAAACGCCTCGCTAACCCTTTCCACGAGGAACGATGACTTTTCCGAGAAATAAAAGAAAGAGAAAGAACTCGCGCTACCCGTACGAATTGCGTTCTCTGTTCGATTCTCTATGCGTTCTCTCTCGAATCTATATGTATCTGTATCGGGATTCTCCAAAGTTTGAACGTTAAGAGGATTTCAAGGAAAGAAGGAAAAAGAAAATATGAAAAAGTCGATATAGCTACCGACAAGTTGGTCGATAACTTTAGACGCGAGTAACGACACGAATAGTTGCAATACTCGTGTCATTTTCCGATATACCAGTTTAAATTGAAACTTGGGAAAATTTTAAGCGATCAACGATAATCTTTTAATAATATAAACCGTGCGGTTCGGGATAATGAAATGCAATCGAACGACTAAGTAGATGACGATAAATTATTATAGATCAGTTTCTCGCATAAAGACGAAACATGTAAAGTATATGGTGCATTCTTACAATCTTCCAACCACATACGTTGTATCGTATAAGAAATTTCCACCAAAGTTTTTTTAGTTTCATTTTATAGGAATATACATGCATGAATAGATATCTGCAGTTTACCGATGGCACGGGCCTGTAAATTTTCTATCTTGTAGCAAGAAATGTCTAAGGAAAGATGAGTGAAAATAATTTTTAGTACTTTGAAACGTCGTAACCATGTACGATGTACGAATATATTTATGCAGGTCTTGACATATTTTTCTTGGCAAAGTCGCTGGATGTAATACCAGACTCATACATAACGTACTAGTCGATTCAACGCAAATATTTATAACGACGGATTTATCAATCTGGTGTTTTGAACGAAAGAAACCGATTATACGATATTTTCGATGAAAAAAGAAAGTACATGTAAATAGGAAATACCATGTTTTACATGGTTGCTTCGTTCCAAAGATAACTTTTTCTTGTTGAGTGACAGCACGTTTTCGAATCACGTACAGCTAGTCATAAAAGTAGCTGGATATACGTCATCGAATGGTGAAATAAAAAGAACGAGAAAATTAGACGTTCTTCTAGAAAGGAAAGCGTGCGTTGAAATCGATGGCAGCGAAAGGGCGCAACGAATTCGATAGTCTATGATTCCGAGTTTCTAGTGGCAGTGCCACTATGGTCGATCGCGTGCTGCTTTATGGGGTGTGTAATGACACCGTATGGAGTCTGGCAAAGCCCAGAGGAAACGTAAAAACACGCGGCAACGCGGGACACGGAGAAAAAAAAAAAAAGAAACGGGGTTTACTAGGATGAATCTCCATCCGAAATTTCCACGCTCGACGGTTGGAGGGACGTTAGCCAGAATTTGACTGGCGCGACGCAACATATGCACGCGGCTATTCTTGATATTTACGGCAGGGTCGCGAGGGTTGTAAACTGTTGTGCAAAGTAGACGTGCTGTCAGCAGTTTCCATAAGATTGGCCGCGATGCCACGACAGGGGTAACCACCCCCTCGTTCGTGAATATTCCTTAGCTATACGTACGGTTCCGGGACTCGGGGACGTTCCGAGTCTCTTACGAGAATTTCTTTTCTTTTTTTCTTTCCGCCTTCTGGTTCGTTCTAGAAATGTACACTACCGTTCAAAAGTATCCCAACATCCGCTTATTTTCAGCAGTACTATGTAATTGGATCGGAAAATTACAGACGAAAGGAATTACGACTCTTCATCTTAGCGATCTGTTAATTCGAGTTACCTGATTTCTGAACTATCATAACTCAGACTACGTTCTTGGTTCTTCTAACCGTATCGCCATTTTTTTTTTTTTTTTTTTTTTTTTTTTTTTTAATCATCGAGGTAAGGAAGATTATCGTTGAAAGACGTCGTCGCGACATTCATGTTGGATCTTTAACTTTTTACTCTTGTATATTGGGAAAAGAACTTGCTTTCCCTTTCGGATTACATTGCAAGTTATGGAATATCCTATACATACAGAGGGCTTGTATAATACGTCGAAGAAAATTCCAATATTGGATATTTCATCATCCTGAAAGAGACGAGATACCGTAATATCCTACACCGTCGTTTCATTTCATCTCATATGTTTTTCATGACCCATTCGACTGCCAGTCTAACGTCAACGTTCATTGTTCGGATCACTGCGTAATCTAAGATTGCTCCTTCTCCGGCATCCAACTCAGCTCCTCTGTGATAATCATTAAAATCCATAAAATTTATAATCCATATAAAATCATTTCCGTATCAAATCCATACAAATTAAAATCCATAATTTTATAACTATCTCTGCCGATCAATGCCACGTATATCTACGTCTGCTGTCATATAGCTGCTGCTGTTCGTTCGATAAGAGACGAAAACCAATGAGATCTTATTGGCAATAGTAACGCGTAGAAACGTTTTTATATGGATTCAGTCAGCTCCCAGTCAGGATATTTTTCTATGCTGTTGCGTTAACAACGGTGAAACGGTCGATTTAGTTAATCGTCGTTTGTCTCCTCGATCATTAATCGAATAGATAGGATCGCTTTCGTTGGAGAAATTCCAAAGTCAGAAGGTTTCGATGCTCTCTATTCCTTGCATCCCGATAGATTTCCGTTCTCGAGCCATTTAAACTCCATTATCGCTAGTATCGTGAGCGGCATAAACAAGCATGACCCGTAAAAACGCGAGGTTTACGCGCTCGCCGGCTCGTTATGCCTATAATTCCACTGCCGTCCCCCGAAAGGACGTTGAGCCCCTCGGTGGAACACCGCTCCGAAGCACCCATTCAGTTTTTTTCAATTTCAGGAACGTGGGTGTGTGCCACCGTCTTACGACCAGCCGTAGATCGAAGATACATCCCTAATGTTTATGCAATGCCGGTGCTGCCGAGCGGAATTTTTCACGGGGAATTGCCGCGCGATACGAAATCGCGTGTGTGACGACGTACGCTGCCCAATAACGCATAACTCCGACAGATCGGATCTTGCCGCAGTCGTGGATCCCCGACTCGGAATGCGAAACTTTCGCGCGATGCCACACGTCCCTTTCTGCCAAGGCTAAACCCGTAGCTAAATTAAGCAAAAATAAAATGACAGAAATTGATTTACGTCCTGGACTTAGTATATCGATGGACTTGTGCGATAACGAATACGACGAATACAATAATACTTAAAGCAACAGATCACGTAGACCGAAATAAATGACTGCTATAACACTGGTTTAGGCAACGAACTTTATCTTTCAATTATCTTTCATCTTTGTTAAATGATCGATTTGTGTCTATCTCTTTTCAAAAGAATTATTTCGTTATTATCATCATCATCATCATCATCATCATCATCATCATCATCATCATTATATTAGCGAAGATTATTACTAATGACAGTCAAAGTTTCGGTATTTTTATCGTAAATCTTAGAATCGAGTATATGGTATACGATTTATGGTAAATATGTTTTTCTTTGATCCTTCTTGTTTTAACAACGAGATAATGAAAGATAATTTAATCGAAAGCATCGATATCCGTCAGATTTAACGTCGCAGGAAACCCATACCATATACGGCAACGTTGCGTAAATCGGCCGGCAAAAGGAAAAAGAAAAGATACGATATGCAGCGAACGGATTGCTCGAAACTCAAAAGCCACCCTTGCGAGATGTTGGCCCTTGAGCCGAACTCGTGCAACTCCTCCCAAATCGTCAGGCACAAAAGAGACGGGCAAAACAAAGATACAATACCTCCTTCGTTCGTTCCAGTCATCCCCGTATCCATTCACGTGAATGCACGATTACCGACCGATTAATAGGGCCAGCAGGTTGCCAGGGGTAGCTTGTATATGATTTAAAGGGCAGGGGATGCGCGACGGCACAATGGACCGCGTTCGATGCTCACGTTTCCTAACAGCGCTTGCCCAATTTCACTCAAACAGAAGCCGATTAATTCACGGCGTCCAATTTAATCCAGACCTTCCGTCACCCTCTGAAACACCCTCCATCTATTATACATATTTTAAACTGTCAATCTCTGCTGGACGAGCAGCCGTTCGGATTGGACCGCGGTGCATGGGGTCAGGTCGGATTGGCACCAGGGGCCAGAGAAGTAACAATGAGGACGTACAAAGAGGTCATGGCTCCGACCCTCGACGATCTCGAGACTTTCGAGCTCTTCTCGCCACCTTCCAACCCTGCTATCAACGTTCGATCATGATCGAGATGCTGCTCATCTTTCAAATAATTTGAAGTAACGCGATCCTACGTCAACACGTACATATCTAATGCATGCTTCCTTTCTTCAAACGGATTTTTCGGAAAATCCGTTCGGAATAGGAAATTGTTAATCATTTAACTAGAACGAATATTTAACGTCATGGATATATTGTCAAAGTTACATATATATATGTACTATATGTATTTGTATATAATAGTAAATACTGAAGCTACGAGTCTCTAATTATAATAGCTGCGTTAACGTCTCGCTTTATTATGCTCTTCTTGATGATACTACGTCAGATTAACCCAACACATTCCACACCAGTGACTCTCTGTTCAGGGAATTTCGGTAACTAAATTTTCCGTTTCTGACCAGGCTAATGGAACAGCTACCTCGAGTAAGTTGATTACTGTCCGCGGTCGAAATTCAAATATACAAAAATAATGGAAGATATAGGTAGTTGAAGAAATTGGAAAAACAGTTTCTTCCGTACAATTCCATTGCCTCCATTAACATCTGTCAAGTTTTATTTTATCGGTACCTCTCGAATTTCGTACTTTGCTAGTCCATAGTTTCGCCACGAAATAATTCGTATTCCTAGAAATATCGCAATTCGAGGGTCGTTGCTTGAATAAAACTTTCGCCTCGTGCTCGATTCCCGCGAAGAAAGTGGCGGATAGTCAGCCCCTCGCCACGCAAGGTGGAGGCTTTCGAGTCACGTGAGAGCCGGTGGCACGTGCAAGTGTAACCGTGGCAGTGCTCGTTAGCGAGGTCAGGTGGGAGGGGGGGGGGTTGAGTTAGCGGATTAATAACGCCTGGCACGAGCCTAATCAGCCGGTGTAGGGTTCACGGGTGCCTGGTACATCGCACCCCCTCTTATACAGCCCACCCCATAACAATATCATATTCGACCCTCCCCTGAGTTATTAACCTCTAAGGTTACCGCAGCCACCCTCGCAAGCCGACATAAGCCGCACTTAATTACCAGAAAAGCTTAACCACCCGTCTGTTAAGCCGCATTCACAATGGAAACATACGGGCTCCGACCTTCGAGAAAGTTGCGCCGAGAGACGAACGACTGATTCCTGGATTTGACCATTTATACAAGAAATTGTATGATCGTAGAAGAATTTAAAAAGTTCGCTGTTAACCGTTTGTCTAAAGTATTTGTCCAAAGTTTGTCTAAAGTTTGTTTTAATTGTAGAATACTTGAAATTAGTAGATACTTAGTTAAGAGACAAATATTTGTAATTTTACTTGACGTTCAACGGCGTTCGATAAACGATAGCATCGAACGATATTGGTTCATTATAAATATGAATCTTTTCGATAGAGAATATTTCAATTCTGCCTAAAGGTAAAAGAAGCTAAGCTGTTAAGAAGCTAAACGGACGTATTTGTAAATTGCACTCTATATTCACGCTATGCGTTCTGAGAGTATTACGCATTCGGATTACGCATAGCATTCGAGGAATGAAAACGGTTGCACACATACCAAAACGAGAAGCATGGTTCAGGCAGGAATGAACCATAACGGAAAATAAGGTCATGGTTGAAACGTAACAAAAGTAAGGAAGAGACATGTCCCATGGAAAATAAGAATGTAGGCTTGTCGTAGCTACCTTACGAGGCTCGATGAAAATTACGCTTTCAACGTTAGCCTCGTTTCTCTTCTTAAATAGTAAGGAAGGGACAGAAATACCTGCAGAGAATTATGAAACTGCGGTATGAGCAATGGCTCGACAGTCTTTTCTTGCTTGTCTTTGAGAACTCTTAAACTTTTAAACTTTTTTCCCGTTTCTTCTTTCTTAAAATGACCGTTACGTTGAAACGTTGATATTAAATATTAGAACAGCCGATATGTCGGTACTAAGAGTCCGTCAAACGTATGAAGAGGCCACAAGAACGATAATCATGACGAATAAAGCGAAATGTACGGCGTTTTTTTTTTTTTTTTTTTTTTAGAAACAAGGAAACAAACCTTCTAATCTTTCTTCCTATTAGGGTATACGCGGTATCCATCGGTTTCTCAACCCTTCCGATTAATATCGACCGGATCGAAATATCAACGAACCAGGTAATGCTCATCGTGTAACGACGCGTCGTGAAAGGATGCGTACGACGTAACGTAACGAAGGATAATAATGGTGAAAAATAATGCAGCACTAGGATGCAGGAGAAATTTCAAACGAATCGAGCCGGTTGCGCCGGGGATAATGGCCGAGCAGGGTTCGCGCGCTTATTTTTTAGCATTCTGCAGCTTTGCCCGAGACGGCCTGGCCGAAACTTTTCCAATTTAAAGTTTCCTTCGGGGCCGACTTTCGCGTTGCAACTACTCCCTGGTCGGGGGAGGGGGAGGGGTGTCTTTATTGCGCTCGACAACGTTGCCCTCGCTGCGGCTACTCGACGAGTACGCGGGGGTGGTTGCGCCAATGACTAACCTCCCCCTTTTTCGACCAAACCCCCGTGCGCCTCCGTTGGAATTTCAGCTTTCGTAAACACACGTCCTATCGGCGTTTTTCTTTCGAAGCCCTTTTCGCCGGGCGTCGTTACTGTCAACAGGTAAACCCCCCCGATTCTCGTTTCCACCTCTCTCTCTCCCCTGCCCCCTTCCCCTTCCAGCTATTAATTAACTTTCGCGAAACTTGCCGAGAACCAAGCTAGGGGTTGAATCCGCTGCGAAACGATGTCTCGCGTTGCTCGTCGTTGCTCTTCGAAAGCTTCTTCCGCTGTTTGTTCGGGTGAATTGCTTTTGGACTCTTCCTTTTAGTTTTGAAGATTCTTGGGGAAAATGGGGTGTGGATGGGGCGTGCTCGATAAGAAATTTGGCAAATTTAGGTTTATTTTTGATGAACAATGACTTGGACAAGTTTTTAAACTATGATACCGAATGTATGATAAATATACACATACATACGTATATCGCAAACATTAGAAGAAACATTTGAAAATTTCTTCCATGCCGTTAATGATGTTCACGATCGTATTGGAAGTTGCAAAGTTTGATACAAATCGAAGAATTTGCTTAGAAATTACGAGACATTTTGCAAATTGCAAACATCTAGACAGGTATCTATTTACTCGGAGCAAGTCAAGTCAAGTCAATTTCATTGAACTAATAATTTATCCGTTATAACTTTCGAGCTTGTCGTATTTATTGTACGATAGCCGCGTGAGATTATCGGAAACGAAATAGGAATTTCTTTAAACGGCGGATTTAATTCTCCTGTTTGACGAGTCGGCGCTCGTTGGCTATCGTTTGCTGTATCAGCAAAGTGAAAGCAATGAACGTAAGTCATACATCGGACGATCATAAATAGCCGATATTAACATTGATACGTAGAAATTAGCATAATCATGCGCCGGCGACTGATCGAAGAGACGTTTAACCGGAAGCCAATCGTCAGATCGTTTATATGATTTTCTTACATCGACTTTATTGCTCGTATGACTTCACGACCATGTACGGGTTCGCAGATCGATCGTTTCCACCTGCGATATCGGTAGCCGGCTTTAAAGTTCGATTCACAGTGCGAAAATCTTGCGTGGACCGGATCGATGCATAAACACCGCGTTCCGAATCCGGCTGTAAAATCATCCACGCGAAACAAAAAACTATTATTATGGCAATTCGACAATGCATTGCCGGCCAATCGGATACTTTTACTAACTCGTAAGCGGCAAATAAAAATCCACTCGGCGTCCTCGAGATGAAAAACTATTCTCTGCAAGCGTAATTTTCACGAGGTCCATTTATTACCGAATATATCATCTTGTAGCAGACTTTATTTCCTGCGGTTTAACTGCACCGCGGCTCGACAAAGTAGCTTACGGCTTACGGTTATAATAAACGGGGCTTATAATAAAGTATTGACTGCTGGGGCCTGGGCTCCATTAAAACGCGCAAGATTCCTTAATAGGCTGAGCAGCGGCAACTTTCGATTTGTCGGGTGAAAATTAAAACGGACAAAGTTTCACTTCGGTCATTGAAAATCTTTCGCCGTCGGTCTTTTCGTTTTTCTTCTTTATTTTTTTTTTCTTTTCTTTTTTTCAAAATTATACGAAGAGAAAATTAGATAATTAAATATGCAAAATTAATCCCGTTATAATATCTGCGGCTAATCTTGCATGGTTACACTTTTTAACTCGCGATCACACGAATCTTAAATTAGTTGCGATTAATTTCTCGATTATATAAATATATTACGATAAAATAGATATAACAAACGCACAACTACAAAAAGAAACAAACGAGTAGATATTTAAAACTCATTCGTACGTCAAGCGTAAGATCTTCGATATTTAGGTATTCCACGCCTAATTTCATTTCTTATTCCATGCGTTAAGTCGCGCAATTAGGGTGTGTGCGTGTGTACTGTTTTTAGCTGAAGATGAAAGGTGGAGATAAATAGGCAAACAGGATGGACAATACGGTAGTTTGTCTTTCCATTACATTGTCCTTTCAAAGAATGCAATTACATTTCCTCTCTGGATCGAAACGAACGTAGCGATTCTTCTTTGTGAAAACAAATGATTTTTTTTCTGATTAAAATTTTAATCGCGATAACGCGTGTTATATACGCGTAGCTGCGTATGATGCGGATCTGTTAATAGAAAATAATAACGTGTCGCTCGATCGAGTGACAACGTGCGACAGATCGTCAATATGCACGAAACGTTGGTCGATCGTTCGTCATTTTCTTTATATTTACAATTAACAAGCTATCCGGTGACAAGTTGTCGCGATATATCGATTATACACGGTTGCTTTGCAATTTATAATGCGTCAGGAATTTTCCTTCGTTTAAAGAGTACGCTTCTTTGTACTATTACATCAAACGCTTCCTCCAACGTGACTAATCGATTCTATATACGTAACAACATTTTTATTAATTCGCATACCACTTATAAACTTTGTTAGTCTAATTCTTCTAAGAACATCTTGCACAACAACATCGACCGTAATATTATCACAATAATATTACAAACTATTTTTTCTTTTTTTTACCGCGTAGTAGTCAGCACATACTTGGAATATCGATCATCACCGTTGAGCAATTCATTAATTGTATTTACCAATCGCACTACGATTTCTGTATAATTGTTCGTATAATCGCATGCATGCCATATCTTGCAGCCGAATGTTTGCCAATCGATTGTATTTATCTGCGTGAAATTATAGTCGCTTGTACCTGATTCCGTTACGATTGTAGAAAATAAATAAATCCTCAAAATTGTAGACATTTGTTGGGAAAGTGATATTTGAAGAGCCTTTACGTCGAGTCACGAATGTGATACTTACGTTGATACTTAATACCACAGATTATGTAACATTGTCAGAGACGAATAAAAGTAAAGAAATACAGAAATATGGTGGTTGATAGAGAAAGCGACGTTGGAAGTAGGTACGTATCAGGATGCAGGACCGTGAATGGTTAAATACTGAAAACTACTGAAAAGACGTTCGTGTGGACGACGCTCGGTCGACCATTACGAAAGCAACGATGCGATGATATATGTATTTTCCATCATAGTTTATGAAGCAGATAAACGCGTCCGATGCCGCATGAATTGCTAATGGAAAATGCTATTGACAAACGCGGCTCTGTAAATCACCAGGTCGAGTGGAATTTGCGACGTGGGCTGCGACCACGGTTGAAAGTTTCGTCGAGAAGGTTCATTCCGGAGGTTCGTCGACGCGGAGGCGGCAGCGCGGCACGGAACGGCACGACGCGGCGGGACGGTTCAAGCAATAATCGTTGATGTTTCACTCGCGCACTCCATGGAAATCTTTGTCACGCGAACCAATCGACTCTGACTTACGCCACTTCTCACAATGAGTCACTTATTATTTCATTGACGCTTTACGGATAATTCGATTAGTTACAGTTGCCTTGCAAAGCAAACCGTAGCTTTGGCGAAAATTTATTATGAATTCTGAAACTATCAAATATTCGCGATTCGAAGCAAATGTTTTCTTCTTTGATACGACGATAGATGAAAATTCGATGGGTGTTGTTGTCTCGCTGAATCGAAACGTCAGAGAGAGAGAGAGAGAGAGAGAGAGAGAGAGAGAGAGAGAGAGAGAGAGAGAGAGAGAGAGTTAGTCGAACAAATAAAGAATTATCGTATGTCTTTCTATGCGTCTGAATTTGTGGAAAAGGGTAGCGCCGCCAATGAGAATCGCAACTGGATCGGATGATCGAGACGATAGAGACGATCGCGAATCGAAAATCTCAAGAAGCGAGATTTTTCTGCGAATTGAACCCGTGCAACACCTACGGCATTCCTGCGTACCATGGTACAACGTAATTCGATAACACTCTATTAGACACGCGATAATTGCATATTTCCCTGGCTGCGCCCCATTCCGGCGACGACATAATAATTTCAGCTTGCGCGCCGACTGTTAATCGCGTCGTTTATATTCCACGGTTTTGCGCGCACGACCGCGACCGGCGCTGCGTGTCTCACGAATATCGGTCAGGGCATCAGACGCGTTGCAGTGTTTTGCACGCGATACGCATCGCGACCGATAAAGAAAGCTCGAAAAAGCAGCAGCCGCGAAGCGGCAACCGTTATCGAGTGCTTCGAAAGATAATTAAACGGCCTGCGTAAATAATATCATCGGCCGATTGTTTAGTTCATTTCAGTTTAATGAGACGGTGATCGGATCGCTTGAAATCGTTTGTTTGCGGTGTTTTATGTTTTATAAACGATCGTTCAGGTAGATAAGATACAGGTGAAGTATAAATTGTTTCGAACGTAATCGAACGATTGTGGAATAATTTGTGCATACAAGGCTTATCCCATATCTTAAGATTTGAAATACCGATTAAAGAGTCGAGGATTGAAGCGTTCGATACAAGTATTTTTTCGTAAAAAGTTGATTTGTTTCGTTGAAATATTACAAACGTATAATCTCTTATTATTTCACACGCCATGTACCTATGTACGTTTCCTGAATTAGAGTATGCACTGTAAATTCAAAATACCGAGTAAAAAGGCTGGTGCGTATTTGCCAGTGTCACAGAAGTTTTCGGATAGATAAATTACAGGCTATTGGAGAAAAGATGTATGCCAGATATTTCTATATGTACGCTCTAAATATACGTATCACGATTATTTGAAAGACTTCGTAAACGATAATAATAATAAAACAGAAGCGAGAAAATGGTTAGAAAAAGTGAAACGATGTCTACAAATGTAGACTCAAAGAAATCTTAAATTTTGACATTTTGGTATGTCATTGTATCATGTGTATATATACTGGTATTCGAGGCTAGTGAAATTCAAAGCGAAGGAAAATTCACGCGTATCATCTCGTATACACGAATCTAATATGCAACGTTCGAGATGCAACGAGATAGGTTGTGCAACATGGGACTGCAATCAACTGTACAATATTCGATTGATGTTGGATATTGGTTTTAATTCTGGAGAATCATCCGTAGAGGATCTGCCGTAATTGGCCGAAGCAAGCGTATCATTGGCACGGACGCGACTCGCATCAGGCAGAGAGAAACGTTTGCGATCACGAACGGCATCGGTCAATTAACGCATCGGCAAATAAACGGATGATTCTTCGGTTGGAGTTGGTTCGCGGTCAGCTGTCTCAAGAGGCCTCATTAACCGTAGTCCGCCAATTATATAATAATAAGCTAATAATAATTGCATTGCCGTTGCATCAGCCCACCGGCCAGTCGGAGTGGACGAATAAATTAAGGACTAACTTCCCTCTTACGACGCCCTCGTCCAGACTGCACGTCAGGCTGCATCCAGACGCGGTCTTGAGTGCATTTTTAAGCATCTCGCCGTCCCCGTCGCCGGATATGACGAAACGGCACGAGAGCTTCTGCGGTGATTAAAAGCCATTGCGCGCACCGATTGATTCTGCAAACTAATTCGGTATCGACCCTTCCGACTTTCCAGTCCCGTTTAATACCGTTGAATCTCGTGACAATACGTCGATGCGACCTTTTTTAATCCTCCTTTAGGCTTCGGACGATGCTTGTTTTCGGTCTCGCAGCTACGTACGTACGTTTACGTACGTACATTCGTTTCTTGGTAAAAGAACTTCACCGTGTTCGACGTGATAATATATTATGTAAAATAAAATTTGCCATTTTTACGTTCTACGCCGCTAAACATATACTTGCAGGTTACTACGTGTAATATCATCGAGCTAGTCCTAAACTCGCTATATTCGCGTGAAACATGGGACAAACTAAAACCAATTAGACGAGAGAGACTGCATCGTGTAAAGAAAGAAAGCGAGCGAACCACTACTGAAAATTCAGCTTCTACCTTGCTTGGCTACCGCTGTATATCAGGCACGATTATTTTCACCAGCCTACAGTGTGAAACGGTATATCTAATTTCTAATTAACAAACTTACGACCATCAGTACCGAGTAGGTATAATAAATCCTCGATAACGTTCGACAAATTATGCGTTATCCAGAGGTAAAGAATCAACCGGTGTCCTAAAAGAACGATCGAAAGCGGAACCGACGACGGTACACCCACGTTCGCTTTGGTGGGCAAAAAAGATGTGGCGTCGTATCACTGTCGCAACGTCCCCTTTTTACTTGGCTGATTGTCGGTAGGATGAATATTTATCGAGAATTGCGATTTTTCCTTGATCGAAGGACCGCGGAGGCCGAGCTCAGGCCGCATTTAGAATCTCGTCGATCTTATGAAACTCATAACATGGACGAGCGTGACCTTAAAGACCGCGATCGATTCGATTGTGCGGCGGGATCGATTGCATAAATAGACATAGACGCGCGTTTGATTTACAGGTGTAACGCGCCTCGTTCCCGCGTATTGTGTTTTTTAATGCGACTGGTCGCGTTGATTTATCTGACCGCCGTTGGCATTTCCATTATTTATGGGAAAATACGACGGATTTATGGATTTCGATGAGCGCGCCTCTGATAAATACACGCGCATAACTATGGCTGTATTTCATCGAGAACGCGAGTATGGATATGGAGAACGGACCTTCGGACCTTGTTAGTCGGTTAATTATTTTTAACGATCCTCGCGATAGATTTTATTTTACGAAGAAAAAGTTGTCGACGTCTTTCCACGTGTCCCGCTATTATGACTCTCAAACTATATTCATTTTTATCATATTTTTATCTTAATGTCATTGCTTGTTGAGGTTCTTTCGCAGTACCTGCTATCGGCTACTGTTCGGATCATCTTATAGTTAATTTTGTAATGTCGAATAGGTAGAAAATGGTTAAAAAAAAAAAAAAAAAAAAGAAAAAAGAGAGAGAAATAGGAGAACGAAAGACACAAAAGTATCGCTTCATATTTTCATTTTCCTCGATATTCGCGACAATTAGCCAATATACTTCCGTTTGTACGTAAAATAACGTGCGACGGTAATTTAACGTTCGAATAATGTTTGATAGCGTTTTCACTTTGCGCAGCGTGCATAATGACATTATACACGGCGAAGGAACTGCTCGTTGGCAATAGTAACATTGAAAGTTTGCATATGAATAGGTGATTAGAATTTACCACGCATGATTTAGTATAGTAACTTATCGGACGTGATAGATCTTTCTATTGAATCCGACTACGCGAACGTGATTCCCCCTCTTTTTCTCTCCACGCTTATCGTTGTCAAACATTAACTTTTATAATTTATTGCGATACCTGGTATATACGCGGCTGTATTAGTTGACCTCGTAGCTTTTACGTACTGGATATTTCGTTGCTTCGGCTTTCTCTCTCCATTCATATCGCACTGTGCTCGCTTTCAAGAGTAACGCTCTAAATATGATACAAAAATACGATATATGATATTCTCGAGAGAATCAGCTTTCGTGCTTTGGTAAGAAAAGTCGTCAGCGTTGTGCGTATTACTTTGTAATTTGTAATATTATTCTTACACGATAGCAGGGATTACCTTCGACTCGTTAAACTCGATCTATATCTAAGAATTCCACGGGCGATTCAACTGTGCGACGAAAAACGAACGCGTCTCGCGCCGTTTTAACTCTTACCAGGCCAACGATGAAAGTTGCTTGAAAAGCAAGGCATCGCGCCTTCCAAACAAACGGTCGCGGTTGTACCGAATGCGGCAAAAAACGACGCGACTCCGTTACGTTTTACGAAACTGCGGTTAGCTTTTTGCGATAGTAAAGGCAACGCCGTCAATGAGCAAAAGCAACCTTGATAGGGAACAAAGTTTCGCGGGCCGGCCGTCGAACGAAATTTTTCCTCGCGGTAACGCAGGTGCGCGAACGGAGAAATATGACGTTGAATTTTTCCCGGATCCACCGGCTGGAGCCAACGGAATGCGCGTTTATTGTTAGCAAAAGGACCGCGTACTGGCAAAAACCGTAGACGGGGGATTCCATTTCTAAGGCCCAATTACTCGTGTCGTTACACTTCTGGATTCCTGGAGCGAGCGCGCGCGCGCGCTCTCCACCGAACAACCAACCGAGTAAGCGAGCAACAGCTCAACACGTTCGCTCCGATCGCAGTAAGAGTCGCCGCCGCTGCGCGACCTGGGCTCCATTCGTTTTACTTTTTCTTTTTCAGGGCTCCCGGGCACACCGCGCTTATGTAGAAGCGGTTTCAAATCTGGTTAGGCTCGGCCTGCAATTTTGTAATCCATAAACGTCGCTCATATGGCGCGTGCTCCAGTTCCATGTATGGCGAAAAACCGCGGCTGCCCTTGTTGCTGATGCCTTCGCGAGCCAACCGTTGCGACAGCCATGTTTCTCCGGGTTTCTATCATATCTACGCGACCGATTACCTTATAGAAGCATCCATGGCGCGGCACATTCGCAGAAAACTCGGCAATTCGTAAGGGCACCGCTAACCGTCAGTCCGCTCCATCTCTCCTTCGCCGTGCCTTCCTTCCTACGTACTTTCAAACGGTGATACATCTCGATAAATCTCGAATTTTTTAATTAACAGTTTCACGATACATCGAATTAACAAGATTTATCACTTATCCGTAGTAAGACGTACTTTCCCACGCGTTACGGCTAGATCTAACTCTTCATTTTCATTATATTCGTTCTAAGGCTTTCAAAAAACGTGGACAAATTTTGGAGCCTGTACTACGCTTTATCCACGAATCTTCCTCGAGACAAAAGTTGAAACATTCCTTAAAAAAAAAAAAAAAAAAAAAAAAAGAAATTTATATTCAAAATTTGCTCAGACTATCTACGGAAGGTGTAATCGCGATTTCGGAGAAGCAGTTTGCAACATCAACGCATCGATAAATCATTTACTTGACTAATGCGTGTCGACCACGTACTCGTATATATCGAGACTGTTTCATCGATATACTCGCTGCTTCAAAAATGTTGTTTCCCGTATAAGTCTTTAAATCGTGCTTTAAATGTCGTGATTCTACCGAATTGTCTGGATAATAGCGAGTAAACCCGTAAGTCTCGTCAAATCTTCCACTCAAGTAAAAGCAATTTTTCACGAAAACACGAGGCTACGAGCTACGAGAAGTATTTAATCCGTAGGCACAGAGGGTTAATGAGCACAAAGCTAGCAGAGAGACTCCCGGGCCCCGGGCCCTGGTCCTCAGGCCACAGCTCCCAGCGTCTGTCCCCCGTGGGAGAGTCATGTGGTCCCGCGGTAGGTGAGGAGGGGGAAGGGCCCCGGGTATATTGCTGAATTGAGGAAGGCGGTGTTACAAAGCGCCCCGTAAATCCGCACCAGCTTCGACACCCGACATTCCCTCCGTTTTATTTCGTCCTCGCGGCGACGCGGGATACGTCGGGGCATTAAAAATAATAGCTGGGCCTCGAGCAGGGATTCCGCGGAGCCTCTACTCCGCAGGAATGTCGCTGGCCCGAATTTTGCACGCTGCGACAGGGGGCCAAGTCTCCGAAGTCTTCGCATCCGCTATCAAACACAAAGATGACGATTGGACGACGCAACGATTTTCCGCTTTATGTAATCTGATCTTTTCTGCGATACAAATATTTTGCAACGTTCATTGGAATTTACTATCGCTCTTGCCATCTGCTCGCAACGGGTAAACTTACAGTGGCCACAAAAAGTATCTTGAACATCGCTGTACTTACTGTAGCATTTACGTGGTAATTAATCAGGTCAAACGAGTATATACTCGTATCGCTTGATATAATTCATATTACGAAAATAGAAAGGAATGTTCGTAGAATTTTATCGTGTACAGCCTCTTAGCTCGCGAAATTGACAAATTTAAGAGAAATGAAATTATAGCTAGGATCTTGGGCAATTTTATAGAATCGACGATCGACGCAAAGTCATATCGCTATTTCCAAAAACCTGGATTTGGTCTCAAATAGGTATTTGCGATAGTTGGAGAAATAACAGGATGTACTAAACTTATGCCACGTTACACTTTTACGCGCATCCGGTCTATCTCCATTGGCAAGTATCGCGACGTTCTATCGGTCGCAAACATACGTCGATGTGCAACGCGTAGTTAATATTATTGGTATTACATACCAGGTACTCAAAGTCCGAAATAGCGTAGCTTGTGTTCCTGTAGGTTAGCCCACGTGGCCACTTGGCAGAAAGCCATAGTGGGTGATAACGTACACGAACACAATGTGAAATTCTAGCGCCGTGTCTGGCACATCCGTTAGGTTCCGACGTTGTTTGCAGCTTGGACGATGAAATTTTCCGGCGAGCAGTAGTACCGAATTAAGCGCAAACTTTTCTCAAAAGCCGACAGCTTTTTCATGACTCCTATTAACGTAACTTTCCAACTATACCTACTGGAAGAAACACCGTTCACGAATAGACTCGCAGAAAATGTGTTTTATTTATTTTTTCTTTTTTCTTAGTAAAATCTTTCTATCAGCCTAAAAAAAAAAACCCGTTTTTGCTTCAACTTATAACTCGATGAAAGAATTTCAAAATAAAGAACTAAAGAAACGATTCCGTTGGATCTCGTTTACTAGATTTGGCAATTACAAACGTTGGTTCTATTATCGCGTATTGACTGTTAAAGATCAATTTAATCGTGTCATAATATTTTATTACGAGTAGCTGGAGTAACTGCCAAGTATATAATCGTCGTAGTTTGGTCCATCTGTAATTTTCTAATGAAAATAAATCTTGTCAGAAGTTGGCAACTATGAGGATACTTTTGAACGCTAAATGTTCGCATATTTGAACATGCGTTGTTCGACGTAGTTGCAAACACCAATTTTCCGACATTATCGATTAGTGGAACTAATCGGGGATGACTTCGGAACAGCTTTGTACGGGCCTCGACTGGTTGAAATTGTCGTGGAACGGTTGCACTAAAAAAAAAATTCGACAAAAATCGACAGGGGTTTTAGGTGGAGCACCGAGTATCCCTTAGGGCTCTAGCAATTTCCGCTCACGAAACAATTTCTCCCCTTGTCACCATTATGCCTCATAGCTAGCCACAGGCGTTGCTATTATAAACATATACAAATTCGTCAGTGGTCGTCGCAAACAATGGACCGTTTAACGGCGCGGAGATATATCATCGTGCGGCGATTCGTCGGTCGAACCAGGGACCAGCCAGAGAGAAGGAGAAACGTTCGTAGAAGGAGAGAAGAGAAGAAGTCTAACCGCGACTGGATTTACGGTGATCGCGTGCAACCAGTCGTTTTTTTTCCTACCGCTATACATCATCTTTACCAGGTGAGAGGATTAACCTTCGACCAAGTGGCCATTTAATAGTTGCTGCCGGCTTCTGTGCCTCTCGCCTGGCCGACGCACGAGCCTCGATGAAAAGATACCTGAACCGCCGCGCCGCGACATTACGAGGTTTCTCTTATAAACAGCCCTTTCTATTACGAGACCTCGAAATACTGCCGACAAGCACCAAACCTGCTTAAGATTCTTAAAACAGACTCTATCGAAGAACTTTGGCTTGCGTGCGTGCGTGTATGCGTACGTGCGTGCGTGTATGCACCTTATGTTACACCTTAATTATGTACTACTCGTGTTTGAGAGACGATGCCAAACGATCGAGACAAAGTATCGGAATAAAAGATACTTTTCGTAATTGTGAAACGTCTTAGCTATTACCGTCAAGTTGATTTTTTTAATGTACGAGTAATACAAAGTTAGGAATACGGAGTTTGAAATGGCCACGCAGCACATTGGCCACGACCTCATATAACACGCTCGTGTGTCATATCGTATCTGATTTACCGTAGCAACCACGCTTCATGCCACCGTATCATACTACACTAAGATACTACAATTTTTTTACTAACCCTTTTGCTTTTTTTATTATCGAAAGTAGACGTTAAATCATGCGTTCTTTTCGACGTTCAACATCGGCTGCCCTTATACATCTGGAAGCACCGCTTTCGATAATTTTGCGATATCGGATTACGAAGGGGATGGATCTTCAAGTTTTCGAGCACACCGGCTGTCTGCAGGAAGAATAATAACGAGCGTTCGTTGGCTCGATGGACCTGTTGAAAATTTTGGAAAATTTTGGAGCATCGTTGGTGGATCGGTGACGGGGAACAGGAGAGAGCACCCGAAAAACGCGAATCGACCAATATGTCATCCCCGTGGCTCGGTGTCGGGGTAACTCTGTGCTCGGTTGGCGCGGGCCGAAAGCGAGTAGAAGAAAGGCTCGCGAAGAGCGAGCGTGGATCGAACGGGGAACGGGCGGCGAACTGGGCTGTCGCCGGATCGGGGATACAAATGGGCAAAACAGCGCTCTGTGCGGATGCCGCGGGCCCGGTTGCAGGTGGCGTGGCCGCCGATAAATATGTCAGCCGGCAACACCATGCCGCGGCATACCACGCCGCTCTCGCACCCTCGATCTCCGTCCGGTTCCCCGAGCCCTCCTTCCCACCACCCCGCGGAATATCTCTGTTCCCCGTACCCACCGTTTCTCGCCTCTGTTTCACCCTCGCCGCGCATTTGAATATTATGGAAATGTCGACGCGAGAGATAGCCGCCCCGGGACCCCGACACACTCTGCATCTGTCATACACCCTAATGAGCAGCCGGGGGTTGCCTTGCCGGCGCACCAGCGACTCTACTCTTCCTCTCTCTCTCTCTCTCTCTCTCTCTCTCTCTCTCTCTCTCTCTCTCTCTCTCTCTCTCTCTCTCACTCTCTCTGCTGTTGCTACTGCTGCTGCTGCTGCTGCTGCTGCTGCTGCTGCTGCTGCTGCAACAGGTGAACTTTGGATCTACGAATCGTCAGATTCTTTTTCTAGAAGTTACACCATTGGTGGAGTAATCGGTAGGTGAGGACTTTGAATTATACGGAAAGAAGTAATATATTGTGGGAATCTTACGGCGGAGGATGTACGTATGTCGGAAAATATCCTGATTAGACTTTTTTCTTGACTTTTATGCGGATTCGAACACGCATGCTATGGTAGAATAGAATCTGAATCTATCAGCGGACAAACAATATATGTAGGTAATCGTAGTTTATACGATAGAATAGAATATGAATAAGAGTTCAGCAGTTGTCATCGCTGTCCATAATTTTCCGCTTACGTAATAGGTGTCCACGATTGGATAAAGACGTTGATCGAAATTTCGTTGTAATAAACAAAGTTTGGGTAAATGGAGTTCCGTCGTAACGAGAACTGCTTTGAGCCAAACGTTAAGTAAGTAAGATCATCGCGCCATAAATGTCGTCTCGATAAATTTGATAGACGTACGAGAAGTACAAGTTTAGATGGTAGATCTATAGATTTGACTTATGCGCGTTTCGCTGCAAACTAGCAGCTAGCAAACTAGCTGGAAGTGAACGTGACCCAGAGAATGGCTGGCTAATATCAAGGACTGACGTTCTCCCACTTAAAAGTTCTATTATGTGCACATTACTACGTTTCTATAACTTCTTTGTAATTTCTGCGTTCTTTGAAAACAGCATCGACAACGTTTAAAGAACATACAGAGATGGAACCCGTATGTTCGGGAAATTGTTTAATTATCATGCGTACAACGTAGCAGTTATAGGTATACATAAACTAGCGTTTCCTGTCGATAGAAATGTAGGCCGAAACTCGAGTAGAATATTTACGAGTTTCATCGATCGTGCAAATTCGCAATTTGTAACGAATCTGAAAAGAACAAAATATTCCGACACTGTTGATAATTTCACTGCTAAAGCCTGAAAACCTGAAACCAAAAACCTAATGGAGCAATTTAGATAGAAATAGAGAGTGACGAAATGTCCCATATTCCATCGCAATCTGAGCCGTGGAAGTCGGAGAATTCAAAGGTTGCACCTTGCTCGGGGATTCAAGAACAGAATACAAATTGACAAGTTTATTTTCGAAAAATGACACTTTGATGCCTGTGATATTTAACACCGACGAAAGCAGAATTCAGAATGTCACGAATGCGTGGTAATAAATTTCCCGGCGAAGCGATCGAGTATGGAAAATCGAGGAAACAGAACTAGAGATAGAAACAAACTATAATACATATAAGTAGAGCGTAATTGTAGGGGCGGTTCACAAACGGTTGTCAGTACGGTTCAAACCGCAATTGACAGACATTACAGTTTGGAAAAAGAGGCGAATCCTGTCGAATCGAGATCCCCGGGGCGGTCAAAGCGTGGCGTGGCGTCGCGGCGTCGAATTCACCGGGAGCCGCGCCGGGGTGAACAGGATCGTGTCCGGTCTCTCTGTTGGCACGGCCTTTGGTTCCCCGGCTTGCAGGCCGTTGTTTTCACTCTGTTATGCAGCGACTGAAGCACCGTTGCACCGGAGTGCGGTCGGTTTATACACCGCGCGCGTTCCACGGCAATCGAGGCCAGGAGCCGTGCGATTCGACGTCGAGATGATTGTAGTTGCAAATGGGCAGTTTGCATCAAGAAGCGGCCGCCCCATGGCCGACAGGACATGCACGGCCAATGCAAACAAAGTTGACCCGGCTGTCCGCTCCCTGGCTACAACCCCCGCGCGCGCTCTCTCCCGTCCATTCTACCCCCGGCTCTCCAGCTCTCCGGCTCTTCGGCTCTCCAGCTCTCCAGCTCTCCAGCTCTCCGGCTCTCCGGCTCTGTAGGACCAAGGTACACACGACTAAGGTATACAAATAGCCATCTTTGACGCAACTCCTCCTGCCTCCTGCCTCCTGCCTCCTGCCCTAGGAACCGGCGTAATTGTCGCTCGATCGCAAAAATTCGATCGCGTCCTATCGTATTACGTATTACGTGTAACTATAGATCGACCAGAAAGAAGAATCGCCAAGACGTAAGAAAAAGTTTCTTATATTTGGAAGGGCGGAAGGAGAGAGAGGATTACGTTTGAAAGGATCGGAGATAAGGCGAAATCATAGCCGATAAATGAGAGAAAAATGAAAGTGAAATTCTTGCCTACTGCCTGTTCAAAATCTGTCGTAAAAGATTTCGCAACGTTGAATTCGTTACATCGAACCCCGATGCGCGTTATCCAAGTGTCTAGCGTTTATCTAAAGGAAATACCGAGTACCAAGAACTTGGCTCGAATTCAAAGCCACGACTTTCGAATTCCTTTGCTGCATCCACGACGTGCAGATCCGGCCGAGCGTTGAAAAATCGTCGACGATAGAGTAACTAATCTGCCGATTGGCAACATACTCAGGCAGGAACTATCCCCTGTGCCAGGGTGAAAATCATTCAGAACTAGAAACTCAAAGACAGGAACGGGTCGAAAGGAGTCCGAAGTTTAGCGAATCGGCGTGTTTACACGGTAGCATTTCGCAGCCGGTTGGCCAGCCTGGCCAGTCGCCGGATTGGAGTGCGGTGTATAAATAAAGCGGGAGTTCCGAGTTGCCTTTTCTAACCGGTCCCTTTGCTGCACCGAGCGTTCTGCACACTCTATTCTACAGGGCCACGATACAGAGCTCTTTGGTCGGTTAAACATGCGCATATTGCATGAAACTGGTACCGGGAGTCGGCAGATCGACCTCTGTATTAACACCTCCGACGCTGTCCTCCACCCCTTCTCCTCCAACCCTCTTCTCCTCTGCCGACACCGCGACACCCCTCCACCCTTCGTTCGCCGGTCGCCTGTTCTCCGGCCGTCGAATAGTTAAACCATTATTTTCGGCCGGACAGCCGGACAAAAGGAGAAAGGCCGGCCGCTCGTGTTTTCTGCGACTCGTGACCGGTTCCGCGGAACGATTTCCGTTCGCAGGAAAAGTGTTCCTTCGGGGATAGACGTGTTACGTTCCTAGGGGAAAATTGCCTTGCTTCGCAGCCAGATAAACGTATTGGAAAAGCCGAGCAAAAGCTATATAAACCGGGAACTCGGACCAACAGCTTATAATTTGGCAGTCGTACTGCCAACTATCGCGTATCATCTATATCTACTGGATAATATATCGCTCACCTGTTTTGCCTATTTAACGCGCACGAACGTCTGTAATTTACTTGGTACTAGGCAGAGTCTGTGAGGAATCAGGAGCGCTTGTGCGAATCGTCGCATGCGTACATGACGGAAAGGTGAAGAGAAACGAGGGCTGAAAGGATGGCAGAAAGGAAGGACGGCAGAAAGGATGGCAGAAAAGGGCCGGAAGCGGAGAGACGTTAATAAAAGCAAAACTGCCGGGTACATCAGTAGCCGTAACCGGTATCGCTGTAAACAATTATAAACACCGAGACCGGGCTCGTTATTGCGTTTAAAATCGCGAAACGTTTGTGTAGTAATTTACATAGGCGGGCCGATCGCCGGCCGCGATTATGCGTAAAATCGGCGGACGATGCGCCGCGCAAATTTGTACCCATAATTCTTTCCTCGTCGAATCTGCGAACAGCGACGGCCTCGGTGCATTTAAGCCCGGCCACTGCACCCGCAGACACTCACACCACCGTACACACGGACACGCCGTCAGCTCATACCAATTGCAACGACATGCCGCATCATTACGCCCCGCTAATTAATTGTGATTTATCGACTTCAAAATCCCCGATCGGACCTGCCTCGAGGAAATACAATGGCCGCCGCTCGCTACGACGCGACGACGCTCGCTGGCCAACACGATGACGCCTCATACGCGATCCATCAGAACCAATCTCCTTTTCTTTTTGCGTCTCTGTTTGCGTTTTCGTTACGGATCACCGAAAGAAACGATCGCCTCTATCCTTTCTCCGCCTTTCCTTCGCCTTTTTATTCCATTTTCTATTTTTATTCCCTCCTGTTTTCTTTCTTTGCTCGCCTTCGAGCAATCGGTCGAACCAGCGGCACGAAATCTTCGATTTTCCCAGGATTTCGACGAGAATCCAGACTGGACGATCGACGATTTCTAGCATTCTAGTAATATTTACGCACGTACAGAGCGAACAAAGCCTCGAGTACCGACGTCTATCTATCAACGGTAAATTTACCAGTAAATTTGTCAGCTTTCTTTTCTCAACAACGATCTACGACATCGAATTCTGCTCTTCGGCGTTGCCACGATGGAAGAACGTTACAAGCGTGTGCTTAATATTTGAAATAGCTAGCGTTTATTTCCGGCCTTTCCATACTTATTTATATACGATATCTTTATCCCTTTTGTAGAGATCACAAGCAACTTCCGAGGCACTAAATGCTAAATTTAACGTGCAACTATTCGCTATCGATCCTTCTGAAATAACAGTAATTTCCTCCGATTCGAATAAACCGTATGCCATTTAGAAGAATAAATTCAATGGAAAGATGAACGCTTCAAAAATATCTCAAGACTATAATATCTAAATACTACGGATGATTCTGCTAATAGGGAAAAGAAACTCGTTTACACTGCACTCGGATCGCGTCCGTTGCGCTTTAATCGACCGTTCAATCCTCGAATCGATCGTTTTCATCGATCTCGAGAACCGATCGTCCGCTCAGATGTAACTGGCAAAATATATCAACAGCGAGGAAAAAGAAGAATCTCGAAGAAACGTTTGACGAGCCAAATCCGGTGAAAGGAAGCAATTTCGGTTAAAACGCAACCGCCGTCGGATTTGCCCAGCGGCGCGAGAACGAGAACGTCGTCGAGAAGCACAAGGGCCACCCTGATCATCCCCGCGCGACAGATTATTTAGCGAAATATCGTTGGAACGCTTCCTGTTGGCGTGCAGCTGCGGCAACGACAATTACGCGGGTACGTGGAGCGCCGCGAAGCATGAATTTTTGTCGTGCA